>NW_026877594.1:0-22449 GCF_032173495.1 Musca vetustissima
AATTGTGGATTTGACCGGTAGGTTCAATTTCTTCTGAAGTCGTTCGGAAATTAAAGACGGCTCAGAAGCCGGATCTATTAGCGCTCGAGCAGGATAACAAGCACCATGGTTAACAATATTGACCATGGCTGTCCCCAATAGAACTGCTTTGTTCTGCGTGGTGTGAAAGGTCTGTCGAATAGCAGTGCCGACCGATGCGGGTGGATTAATCACAGTGGAACAAGGCGAACGATTATTATTAACATTCAAATTGCGTGGTCGAAAAGGTGGTGCCGAAGACGATAAATTAGAATTTATAGGAGTCACCATCTGACTCGGAGTGCTCACTATAGAGCTATCTCTGTGCAATAGAGTATGATGTCTCTGATTGCACTTTCGACAAGTACGACTATTACAATTTTTGACTTCGTGTCCCCTACGAAGACAATTTACACACAAACGATGCTTTTTTACTAATTTAAATCTATCGGCAGGTGTACAATTTAAAAACCGATAGCAATAATATAGTGTATGTTGCTCTGAACAAAGAACGCAACAAGAATCAGAGGACGAACGTGAAGTAGATGGTGCACATTTAGACGAATTATTAGATTTTGACATTGTGTTAACATTTCTCATTTCATGCAAACACAGAAGAGTACGAATTCTCTCTGTCAAGAATGCATTTAACTCTTTCCAAGATGAAAGAGACGATTTGGATTTAACACTTTGCTCCCATAAAGCGTGTGTCAGTTTGGGTAATTTTTGCAAACAAATAAATACCACGATCGGATCCCAATTATCCGTAGGTATGTCATAGATTGCCATTGCGGAAAGACAACTATTAATTCCGCGTTGAATCGACTTTAGTCCTGAACTACTTTCCTGATCCAGCACAGGAAGACCAAACAAAGTTTTCAAATGGCTATGGACAATAAGCCGTGGATTATCATACGTGGAATTCAATGCATTCCACGTAGGTTCAAAACTCCGATGAGTTAGAGGAAATTTCGAGACGATTTCTCGAGCCTCACCACTAGTTTTACTCACCAGATGACATAGACGCTCAATGTCTGTCAATCGGGAGTTATTAATATAAACCGCACTAAATAAATCTCTGAAAGTGGGCCAATCAAGAATATTTCCACTGAAAATATCGATATTGCATGGAGGAATCGCGAGATTATGAAAGTTATCAACATTAGGAGAATCAACAACAAAGCTTTGACCTATTCTAGTATTCCCAATATTCAATATTTCGGAACTAGATGTCTGTATTCCCACCTCGCGAGAGGAGTGGGACGACGAGCTCATGTTATGAAGAGAGACATCAACTGACGGCTTTCCCGAAAGAATATTAGCAGGATGCTCCGCTACTGATAATTTATTTGAATTCCTTAATTTAGACAACAGTCTATTTATAATTGATACGCAAAGCATGTATTCCTTATACGAAACCTCATATTTACTATATACACTATCAAGATCTTCAGGATTATCAATATGTGAGAGACAATTATTAAAAGTTTCCTCAACAGATTTCCACAATTTTTGAATTTCCTCACTCCTAACCTCAAGATAATAAATATCCAATTCTTCTTCCTTCAATGCACCGAATTGTGCAGTGAATCTCACAATAGAGGCGGAACCACGGATAAATAAATTCATAGGAGTGAAAGCCATTTTATCAAATTAACAAAAAATATGAAATAATTCTATGTTCAGAAAGGCCAGTGAAGAATAAAAGACAAAAGAAATGTCGAAATCAACTAAAATGTAAACGAAACGATAGAAACTTTCAAAAAGTTAAATAATAATTCACAAAATATTTCAAAATTAACAAGTCAGTTTTTTTTTTTTTAAATTAACGACTCTAAAACCAAAAAGCTAATTAGATTATATAAATTTGAATAAAATATATCTAGATATCAATAAATCTCACGGGAATTGCTTTAAGTTTTAAATACAATGGTGAAAATACACAAACATCGAGGATAACTTTGGAGAAAATCCACAAAAAAAAACTATCAATTATAGCTGACAGTCAACAAACTAACTACCAATTGTAGCGTATAAATTATTAAATCAAATAAAGAAGCTACCGAATGTAGCGTTTTTTATAATAAAATTGCTATAAAATGCAAAAAATTATTAATATTTACACAAAATCGATATGCAACGATCTGCCAAATATACACCCTACACAATACAAAAGTCCAAACGACCGATTGTAGGGCATAAAAATATTCACAACAAATATTAAAATCCAAAAAAAAATAAATAATATGCAACTATATGCACAATGAAACAAAAATAAGTTATAAAAATCGAATAAATTATTAATAGGCAACAATATGCTAAATAAGCACCCTACACTATACAAAAGTCCAATTGACCGATTGTAGGGTGCGCTGGATTTTAAAATGTCCAAAATTATGTAAATATTATTCCCTGACACAAATATTATATTTACCATAAAATATAATATTATGTGTCACTGTCCTAATATACCAGCCGGGGACTGTGTAATAATACAGTGGCCGGAGACCGTGCAATAAAACGGACACAACAGAAAAGGGAATTAGCGAAAATGCAGTATGTATGCTTACATGCGTGTGTGTATTTATTCTCATACAAGCGACTGGCTGACCAACTAGCCAGAACAACAAAGCGACGATGCTGGAGTATGTAACAATACGTACGTGTGTAAATCAACAAATAGGTAGCCACGAATAGGCTGTAAACGTACGTATGTCACACGCGTATATATGAATATATTTTTGTGTATTTTTGCAGTAGATGATATGCAAAATAAAAGATCAATAGAAATGGAATAAAAAAAGTTCTTCAACTAATTTTACAACAAAAAATTATGGAATGTGAACGATAATTTCTCTACGAGTTTAGAGAAAAACAAAAAGTAACCAAATATAAAGAAGAAGAATTATTACTTTTTGTTTTGGTACTAATATTCCCGTATGCCTGTCCGCGAATGGACTTTGACCGATCGTCAACAAAAGGAGGGAATCCGTGACGCGTTGTAATGACGGCCACACAAACAAACGAAACACTTTATTATTATTGTTTTTGCTCACTTGCACTATACGTACCAGTATTAATTAATTTAGGTGGACTGTATAAAATTCCAGATGTAGTCCGCTGGAATATCCGGTTCGATTGGACCAAATGTTAAGTCCGCACTATAGGGACTTGGGTGGTTGGCAGGTACAGTGCAATAGATTCTCCCAATAGAGTCAGTACGCCCAATGCGTACTCGTGAGCAAAAAGAAATAGAAATAAAACACAATATGTTTATGAATAAAAGGTTCGACCAATGCCGATATTTATTAGTTGGTAACGATATTACCTTTAATGTACAACAATATGTACGATGGCTTACTATTTAAGCCTGGGTGTTTACAACAAGATGTGTGGCCAGTAGGTTGCAACGAAAGCTATCCAAGCGTAATAACAATGCTTGTTGACATAAAGATGCCTAAAGGTGGCGCAAACTCAAAAATGTAAACAAAGGCCGTTGAAATCTGTCAGTCTCATACTATTACAAGGGTGTAATAAAGAGGAGTAGGTATTATAACAGATTTCATACGGCTACGTTATTTGAAGCTTGAGCTCGACTTGTCTCAATATGCCTTTCAAATCAAAGGCTAACTATTACCACCTACATTTTATGAACATATTTATTGAAGATATTCAGATATATGCATAATATTAGTTCAGAAGTATGATTACGGTTGATGCTATAAATCTTCGTTATCGCTGAATTTTGAAAGTTAATTTTGCATATCTTACTTCCATGGGATGGCATTTCTGACTTCGAAAATTTCTGCAAAGTCTATTCAGCGATTTTTGTGTCTACAACCGAAAGTGTTTCTTTTGTCCATGTATAGATATACTAAATTCAATTGTGAGTAAATTCCGTCCATTGTATCGCCCCAATCGTATGCATGATGCGTATTTGTAACCAATTTACACAAGCAAATTTTAAAGTGGGAATTTGTAACGCCCTTTAGGATATAAACATAGAATACCTATGTCATTTCAGATTTGTGATTACTTTTATGCTATAACTCCGCCTATGATTTTTCTATCAGGTAGCATGAGGTGCTGTAATATTCGCAGTAAAATCTGTTGAGCGGTTTTTGACTAATCAAACAAAAAATGTTATTTTCGCTGTATGCAAATTATTTAAGTGCAACGGGAGGGCATTTTCCCCAATCGTACCACGCTCATTTTTTGTATGGATGATGTGTGATGTTTACACCTACGTTATTCAGACAAATTTTGAAGACGGTGCATCCACGAGGAATTTTAGAAGTTTATATATCCTATGTTACTTTCAGGATACGTCATGACGACATACTGTGTAAATCTCATTAACGCCTGTTCAGCGGTTTTTGCGTCTATTGGTAATATACAAACAAACTATTTTTTTCTATTTTATATATGTAGCTAGTTTTTTCAAGGCAATGACAATCCAATTAACTGTAGAAAATTAAAATATTTTGAGAATTTTCCATAATTGACAATTACTTAAAGATATACGCGGCCCATTTTCGCCCAAAATATGTCCAAAAAGACCTATGAAGAAATGAAACCATAAAGGTTGGATATAAAATGTGTGGACATTCTAATATCTTTCAAAATATATTATTCAACATTTTCGCGGATTTTTCTCAAAATCTTCCTTTATTAAAACCCTCCCACTTCAATTACAGACTACTAACAAGCATTTTAAGTCAAATCGGTCCAACCGTTTCTTTAAAATAATTTTTGCAAGATCTCCGCGGATTTTTCTCAAAATTTTCTTTCATAAAAACCTTCCCACTGTAATTACCGACAACTGAAAGAAATTTTAAGTCAAATCGGTCCAGCCGTTCTCAATTGATGCGTTAGTATACATTTTTCTTGCTCCATTTATATATATATATATATATATTATATATATATATATATATAAATAGAGGTTATGGTGCTATGTTTAGTCTGGAGAGTACATCGATTTACTACGAAAGCGAAAAGAGATCCAAAAGTAAGTAAAAGATACAATTTATATTTGCATTGTGGAATTAATTAATATTATTTTTAATAGTTTTATTTATTATATTTATTATGTTTAATATTTATGAAATTAATTAATGAACCGTGTCTTTTACACGGGTGGCGTAGGGGATGATAGATACCAAGCAACGGCTCTGATTAGCTTTAACATGGCGAAGCCCAGGCTTATCTTGGTCCCTCTTTCATCTCAATTGTGGACACTGACCTCCCCGCGGTGCCACCTGGGGAGCTATTCTCATCACCCGATGAAATAGTGAGCTAATATGTGCCGCGAGTTCACCCATAAGAACTATAAAAAAATGGGTTGAGGCGTCGGGTTAGTTGCCCACTCTCGGAAAACCCAACCTACTAGGAAAAAGCAAAGAAAAAGAAAACCAAACCCCCCTAATGTTGACGACCCCCGCAAACGTATAAAGGACCACGATCTGCGAATCTGCACTTGGAATGTGCGCACGCTATACAGAACAGGGGCAGTGTTCGCTTTGGCGGATATACTCAAGAAGTACAAAGCCGATATTATTGCCTTACAGGAAATGCGATGGAAAGGGACAGGCGTAAGTAAATCAGACGATTACGCCCTGTATTATAGCTGCCATGAAACGAGACATGAATTTGGCTGCGGATTTATGGTTAACAGGAGAATAAAAGACCTTGTCTCCAGATTCACTCCAGTAGATGAGCGAATTGCTATAATCCGTATAAAAGCGAAGTTCTTTTACATCAGTCTAATTTGCGCCCATGCTCCGACCGAAGATAAAGATGAACAGACCAAAGATATATTTTACGAGCGCCTAGAAACAGCATATGACAGTTGCCCAGGACATGACATTACAATTCTGCTAGGAGATTTTAATGCAAAAATCGGAAGGGAAAATATCTTTGGTCCACCATCGGAACGGCATGAGGTTGATTGACTTCGCGGCAGCAAAAAACATGGTAGTTAGCAGCACCAGATTCAAGCATCTCGATATACACAAGGCCACCTGGATTTCTCCTGATCAAGTAACGAGAAATCAAATTGATCATGTTGTGATAGACGGAAGGCATGCATCCAGTGTTTTAGACGTCCGATCGATCCGAGGAGCGAATATCGATTCGGACCATTACCTTGTGGCAGCCAAGGTACGCACCCGTCTAAATGTTGCAGCAAAGGTGCGATCTAATACAACACGGAAACTCGACGTCGAAAAGCTGCAAACACAACAGGTAGCCGAGGCCTACTCCGCTCAACTTACCCATCTGCTTGAAGAAAGCACTTCTTGTCCCGATAATAGTATAGAAGCACAATGGCAAAGAATTGCCCACTCCCTACAAACTGCAGCAAAAAGAACAATTGGGTACCAAAAACCACCACCAAGAAACCCATGGTACGATCAGGAGTGTCGTATTGCTACTGATGTGAAAAACGCAGCGTATAGGGCAACCCTGCAGACAGTAGCACCACGTAACGTGATGGAGAATTATCGAGAGAAAAGGAGAGAGGAGAAACGTGTTTTCAGAAAAAAGAAGAAAGAACAAGAAAAACGTGAGCGTGAGCAAATCGAGATGTACAGGAGTCAGAATGAAGTCCGGAAATTTTACCAACGAGTAAAACACCAAACCGAAGGCTTTGGTGCAGGCACATCCTCCTGTAGAGATGAAGAAGGAAACCTGGTGACAGATACAGACAGCGTGTTGAGGATCTGGAAGGAGCATTTCGAAAAGCTGCTAGTATCAAATAGTGGCGATGAAGAAGATACCCCAGAACCAATAGGAGATGATGGTATAGAGTGTATACCACCTAGCCAAGATGAGGTCATAAAAGCAATTAATCGGCTCAAGAACAACAAAGCAGCAGGAGCCGATGGGTTACCAGCCGAACTATTCAAGGCTGGTGGCCAGATGCTGGTCAGGAGCATGCACCAGCTGATTAACACAATTTGGCTAGATGAATGCATGCCCAATGATTGGAACCTCAGCATCCTGTGTCCCGTGCACAAAAAAGGAGACAAGACGATATGTGCCAACTATAGAGGAATAAGTCTCCTTCCCATCGCATATAAAGTGCTATCCAGTGTGCTGTGTGAACGATTGAAGCCAATGGCCAATGACATCATCGGACCATACCAATGCGGCTTCAGACCTGGCAAATCGACCATAGACCAGATTTTCACTCTGCGCCAAATCCTGGAAAAGACCCACGAAAAACACATCGACACATATCACCTATTTGTCGACTATAAAGCCGCATTCGACAGCCCTATCCGTTCAGAGGTGTTTAAAGCCATGTCTGCGTTCGGCATTCCTGCAAAATTAATACGGCTATGCAGGATAACTTTAAGTGGCACAAGGTCAGCCGTTAAAGTAGGAAAGGACCTATCGGAGCCCTTCACTACCGAACGAGGATTCAGACAAGGTGACAGTTTGTCGTGTGATCTTTTTAACATCCTACTGGAAAAGGTCATACGAAACGCAAAGGTGAACAGAAATGGCACTCTGTACACCAAACAACACATGTTACTCGCCTACGCCGATGACATCGATATAATGGGTCGAACATTGCGAGCGGTAACAGCCACCTTTGAACAAATTGAAAAGGAGTCTGCCAAAGTGGGTCTGGCAGTAAACGGCGAGAAGACCAAGCTGATGGTATCAACGCGCAAGACGTCCAGTAGACTCGGACCAACTGTGGAACTTGAGAACTACAGCTTCGAGGTAGTTAAAGACTTTATATACCTTGGTACCGCCATAAATAAAACGAATGATATCAGTTTTGAAATTCGGAGAAGGATTGTGATGGCCAACAGATGCTACTATGGTCTAAGTAAGCAGTTTAGAAACAAGGCCACCTCTCGCCAGACCAAACTCACACTTTACAAGACGCTGATACTACCCGTGCTATTATATGGATCAGAAGCATGGGTACTTGCGCAAGCAGATGAGGCTGCGCTTGGGGTGTTTGAGAGAAAAATTCTCCGAAAGATCTACGGGCCGATCTGCGTCGACGGTGAATATCGGCGTCGAATGAACCACGAGCTCTACAATTTATACGCAGACATCGACATAGTCAGTCGTATTGAGCTGCAGCGACTACGGTGGCTAGGCCATGTTGTGCGGATGAATGAAGAAGCCCCAGCTCAAAAGGCATATAAAAATGAGCCTACGGATGGTTCCCGTAGAAGGGGAAGGCCACGAATTAGATGGAAAGACCAAGTAGAAAACAACATCTTGGAACGTGGTCTTCCAAATTGGTGGACTTGCGCACAAGACCGGCGCGCTTGGAAATCTTTTTTAAGCTCGGCTTATGGAACAACCGTTCTGTAACAAGCCAGCTAAGTAAGTAAGTAAGTGTCTTTTACACAAATTTAACTCAGAAGTTGGAGAAGAACATATTTTTGAAAATTACTTGCCCTTGATCAAATCATTTCATCCTAATACTTTTCACAAAAAAAGGAAATCATTTTTAACGCGATAGCTTTCCTTACTCATTAGCAATACTTAAATATCCGTCTGTCCATGTTAAATTGTAAACAAAATAAGGTCGCATTTATGATCCGAAATGGATGAAATTTGGCACAGTTCATTTATTTGACCTAAGGACGAATCCTATTGAAATTGGGAAAAATCGGTTCAGATTTAGATATAGCTCCCATATATATCTTCGTCCGAATTAAGATAAATTGTTCACAAATGTCCCTAAATATCTTTCGATTTCCACGAAATTTGGCACAGTATAATGAATAAGGTCTAGAATGATGCGTGCAAAGTTTCGTGAAAATCAGTTCAGATTTAGATATAGCTCCCATATATAGCTTGGACCGATTTTAGGTAAATAGTCCACTAAAGTCCCTGGAAATCTTTGGAATAGAATAAGGTCTAAAATGATGTCAGCCAAGGTTCGTGAAAATCGGTTCAGATTTAGATATAGCTCCCATATATATCTTCGTCCGATTTAAGGTAAATTGTGTAGCAATGTCCCATATATCTTTCGATTTGCACGAAATAGCGTGCTGAATTGCATCTATAATAATGTGTGCTAAGTTTTATGAAAATCGGTTCAGATTTAGATATAGCTCCCATATATAGTTCCGCCCGATTTTAGGTAATTGGTGCACCAAAGTCCCTATATATCTTCGATTTGCACGAATTTTGGTATAGGTTAAGTCTGGAATGATCTTTCTAAGCTAGACCGATTGACACAATATACTGATGTAATATAAATTAGTCCGTGGCAAGTTTCCCTGAAATCGGTTCAGATATAGATATGTAGAATATACCCAAAGTGGTAAAGGGTATCATAAAGTCGGTCCAGTCCGACTTTACTACTTTCCTTACTGGTTTTTTATATGTAGATTTGAATTTTTTTAAAGATCTAAAACCAGGAAGGGAGTTGTATATGGTATTTATCAAGTCGATCCTCAAACCTAGTGGAGCTTTTATATCAATAGAGTAACTTCGGGTAATGTGGACCAGGTGTCTAATGTGCATGAAATATATCAATGCCGCCTTGATAAATGTTTTCCTAATTAGTGAAAACAAACATCAAACTTGGTTTTTAAAAAATATTTGCAAAGTTAAAAATTTTGTAGTAGAAAATGTAGCTCTGATTGTAAAAGTGTGATTTGAAAATTTTTTAGCACAATAGTCGATCGTTTTTTCAAAATAGTCGAACACTTGTTTTATCTCGAATATAAAGAAGTTATGTGGTTTTCTTGTTTTCTTTAACAAAAATATATGTTTAGCAGTAATTATAATCGGCGATTTTTAATTTTTATTTTTTAATTTTATTCATTATTTTTAAATACAAATATTCAATGTCGGGTAATGTGGACCACTGTAAAAATTGGGACCTTTTTATGAGGACGTGTTCGAAACATGGGCGCATTTAATGTGCGAGTAGGTATTCTATCCTCTCGATATGCGAAATTACAGGTGCTTCGGTTGGATAATGAAGCAAGGACCTTCAAAATACCGCAAATGGGGCGTTACCCTTAAATGGGGATTATTCCAAAACATAAACCCATATATTTTTGCATTCAATGTTAACAAAGAGTGCAATAAATTGAAATTTATCACAACCAATCCACATCCTACCTTTAACTTACTGATCCTCATTACCCACACATACTGGTCCACATTACCCGCCCAGTATTTTTTTACGCAGTTTAGAGTTTTTTGAAATATAATGCAATAAAATCTATGTTGAAATACAATGCAACAAATCTACTATGTTGTGAAAACAATTTGTTTTTATTTTTCACCGTTGTTACGACCACAATATCAAAAAAAGAAAATGGTGGTCAACATTACACGTAGTTACTCCATACTTGGAATCAAACAGAAAGAGGGACACCCGACCATAAATTATTATTCGGTTGACATGATTTTCAATTAATTATATTCATAGGCATAACCAACAATCAATTATGTGGCCAACACACCACACTTTCATAAACTTTGGTATTCGGAGAGGTCCGTTCAGTTCAATGTCAATATATTAAATACATTACGAATCAGGAAGTTGGGGTTGCCGAAATGGTAGGGTGGTATGTTGGAAAAATACGAAAACATAATGACACAAAGAACACTGATAACGTCGAGCAATTGAATTGGTGGAGTCCAAATGAATGATCTACATTATTTCTGAGTGGCATTTTATAAATTATCTGATAATGTTTGAGAAAAATTAAAATCGTATTGAGGTATTGAGCATTCATATGCAAGAAATGGACATAAAGTAAATGAATTGGTGCTGGAGGGTTGCTCATATATAGAAAAACATGGTTAAAAGTAAAATGATTGACACAAAATATTGATAGAGTTGTCCGTTTGTCAGTGGCACTTGTTAATTACAAGTTACCAGAAGTGAGGAAATGAAAGATTAATGCAAAGACTAATGTCGGGCGGGACCGACTATATGTACCATACACCACTTTGAGTACAGAGAGGATATCCTTCATATATTTGTCTAGCTATAAACAAATATACCTCTAAACGTTTAATTGTCTTGTTTCAAATATTATGCCTTTCTTCCTACATACATTAATAAATACACATATTATTCGGAAAATTGAAAATGTTTATGCCAATAAGGTAGAGTCTATAAAATCGGACAAAATTACAAATGAGGCTACATGTAAATCCTAACCAATTTAAAACAAACCTGACACACGTCATTCGGCATGTTCCAAAATCACCTCCAACAAACATGAAATATAGTATTTCCAAATTTGTTAAAAAGGTATTGCTTCCCAAACCTCATTACTTTGAAACGCCTGAATAAAATTTTCGCTAATTTTGAAAAAAATTAAAAAAAACCCAAAAAAGAAAAACGAAATAAAAGAAGGTTTGTGTTAAATGTATTTTCAAACTTTATTTGGCAAGTTAGTGAGTTTCGAATGAAACAAAACTTTACCTTAAGGCGTGCGTGCGAGAATGCAAGTTTAACCGACGAGATTTAGAAAGCAAGTTTAATCAACGATAACGAGATTGCAAGTTTAAACAAAGAAAGCGAGATTGCAAGTGAGTCGCCGTGAATAAATGTAGCGTAAACAAGGTCGAGATCACATCGACGACCGTAGCACTAGAAAGTCCTCTCTGCATCCGAACTGAGCGAATATGACTTCCTACATTCCGAACCAGGCGAATGTGACTCCTAGAAGGAGTGCAGAGAAGATTCCCCCATTGACTCAAATGAGTGGCGAATTAATGTGTATAATAATAATTCTAGTTTCCCTAAAAACTAGAATATGTACAGAGAATATTATTAGACTTCAAAGAACGGCCAATTAACATTTTTAATTTTAATGCTAGAAAGGAGAAAGGGAAAACCAGTAAGGAAAGTAGTAAAGTCGGACGGTGCCGACTATATGATACCCTTCACCACTATGGGTATATTAAACAGGACTATTAACAAGAAATTGGGTGAAATAAAATATGTGATATTTATCTAAATGTGAATCTACCTAGATCTATCCATAAAGTATGTAAATCGACTTCAACCAAATATAAATAGGTCATCCATTTGGCTATGCCTGTACTTCTAGAAAACGCAAATACGTAATTCTATGCTCAATTTTTTAAGTTGTGCAAAATTTGATGTCAATCTGACTACATGAGGAGTTTGATGCCCAATTTGCTTGAAATCGGGCGAAAATATATATGGAAGCTCTATCCAAATATTAAGCGATTTCAAACAAACAGGTCACAGGTTAGGTTATAGTAATTTCAGAACGTTTTGTTCCTATCAGCCATTTGGTTCCTTGGTGCGTCAATTACTTAAAATCAATCTACAATAAAAGGGAGCTATATCTAAATCTGGACGAAATTTTCACGAAACAAGGCAGACATCACTCTAGGCTCAATTCAGTACGTTATGCCAAATTACGTGCAAATCGAAAAATATATAGCGACATTGGTGCACCATTTACATGAAATCGGACGAAACTATATATGGGAGTTATATAGAAATCTGGACCGATTTTCTCGAAACTTGGCAGACATCTCTCTAGGCTCATTTCAGTACGTTATGTCAAATTTCGTGCAAATCGAAAGATATATAGGGACTTTGGGCACCATTTACATGAAATCGGACGAAACTATATATGCGAGCTATATCTAAATCTGGACCGATTTTCTCGAAACTTGGCAGACAACACTCTAGGCTCAATTAAGTACGTTATGCCAAATTTCGTGCAAATCGATGTATATATAGGGACTATGGTGCACCATTTAAATGAAATCGGACGAAACTATATATGGGAGGTATATCTAAATCTGGACCGATTTTCACGAAACTTGGCAGACATAATTCTAGACCTAAATGATTAGGATGTACCAAATTTCGTGCAAATCGAAAGATATATAGGGACCGTTTACATTAAATCGGTTAAATTTATATATGGGGGCTATATCTAAATCTGAATTGATTTTTCCCAATATCAATAGGGTTCGTCCTTGGGCCGAATAAGTGAACTATGCCAAATTTCATCCAATTCGGATCATAAATGCGACGTGTACTTTGTTTAAAATTTAACATGCACAGACAGACGGACGGACGGACGGACATGCATAAATCGACTTAGAAAGTGATTCTATCTCGTTTCCTTTTGCCTGTTACAAACATATGCACAAAGACATAATACCCTTTACCACAGTGTGGTGAAGGGTATAAAAAGTGTACCTATACCGACATTTCTGCAAACCTATTATGGTTCTAAATATGGATCCTAGACCCCATATTTCTTTGGACCAAATTTGTTTTAAGAAATTTTGATTTCATCCCACATTATTAATTCTTCCAAAATTAGTTCAAGTTCGAACATGAGGAATGTCCGTCCACTCCTTCTGGTACCTCCCACACAGGGGATATGGCTAAATGCGGGTTACAGTTCATGTATATAAATATATATAAGGTTAGTTATCGAACCTTATGTTTTAGTTTTCTTTTTTTCGTATCTTCCGCAGATGAAATGATTACAACAGAGTCTTATAAAAAAGGGGGTTAAATGGGGGTTCAGCGTATTCGGTTGAAAAACGCTTTATATATACTTTATAGGGTCGGAAATGAATATTTCGATGAGTTACAACCGGAATGACAAAATTAATATACCCTCCATGCTATGGTGAAGGGTATAAAAAGGGAGTTATATGGGGACTACCCCAAAAAGGGGGGAAATATTAATAATTTCTGGTAGAGAGATTTGTTACCATATACGACTACAAAATACCAAATTGCAGCGAATTCGGTTGAAAAACGCGCTCAAGAACCCTAAAATACCGAAAATTAGGGGTACACTTATATGGGGGCTATCCGGAAAAATGGGCCTATATTTATATTTTTGCGGAGAGATTTCGTACCTATTAAGAACTCAAAATACTAAATTACAGCTAATTCGGCGGAAAAATACGATCAAAACCCCCAAATTACTGAAAATTAGGAGGTACCGTTATATGGCGGCTACCAGAAAAAATGGACATATATTTATAATTGTTTATGGAGACATTTAGTACCCAATAGGAACCCGAAAATTGGGGGTACCCTTATATGGGAGCTATGCCTAAACATGGACCGATAAAGCCCATCTTCGAATTTGACCTGCCTGCAGACAAAAGACGACTCTATGCAAAATGTTGGCGATCTATCTCAATTCGTTTAGACGCTAGAATGATTACAACAGACAGACGGACATTGCTATATCGTCATAGTATTTTATGCTGATCAAGAATATATATATATATATATATATACGTTATAGGGTCGGAAATGAATATTTCGATGAGTTACAAAGGGAAAAACAAAATTAATATACCCTCCATACTATGGTGGAGGGTATAAAAATCGGGAATGGGGGGGGGGGGGGGGGGGTTCCCTTAAAGTAAATGGTGTACCCAAGACCCTTCCTTCCCTCAATTTGCATGAAATTTGGCATAAAGTACTGGATAAACCCTAGTATGATGTGTATAAAGTTTCATAAAAATAAGTCCCTATATAACTTTCGATTTGCACGAAATTTGGCATAGCGTACTGAATTAAGTCTAGAATTATGTATGTTAAGTTTTGTGGAAATCGGTTCAGATTTAGATTTAGCTCACATGCATACTTCCTTGCGATTTTAAATAAATTGTGCACCAATGACTCAAAGTCAAGCTGATTGACAAACAATTTTGCAATTTAAGATAGTATAGCCAAACGTGTGTCAAGTTTTGCTGGAATCCATCCAGATGTAGATATAGCTCATATTTTAGTTCATCCAATTTCATGTTAATGGCCTTCTGTTAGGATGCATCTTTATACCCAACACAACTATGTTTGTAACGCCGCGAGTATACCGATCGTCATATCTCGACTAGCTGAGTCGATCTAGACTTGTGTGTCCGTCCGTCCGTCTGTCCATTATAATTTGTAAACACGATATAGGCCACAGTTATGAACCAATATGCACGAAATTTTGGATGTAGGATGGGGATAAAATGGACCAAATACTTAATTTTTGTCAGCTTTTCTGGTGTCTCCAGAGGCTGCAATTTTGGCCCAAACATCTCGAATTTTTACATGGGGAAGGGTATTGGGCCAAAGGAAAAGCATGCCTGTTTTGATAAAGATCGGTCAATATTTAGCGGGTCAAATGGACGCTGACTTTTGTGTAAAAAATGACAAAAGTTGATGGTATATCCAAGAGGAGAGAGAAGTTGATAGTATATCGAAGAGAAGAGAGAGGCCTTTAAATTGGTACCAATTATATTGTCGTATCTACTCGGATGGGGAAGTAACACGTTAATATTTACAGGTGCGTACGTATTCAAATATTATTTAATAAACCATTATTCAAATATTCAAATATTATTTAATAAACCATTACCATACTAGAGAGCGGAAATATAGCTCTGATCGCTTTGAAATGTTCCATGAGGTTCCAATTATGGTCAAGTACAACGCCTATATTTTTCGGTGATGATTAGATAATAATTTTGGGATGAAGTGGACCGAAAACTTATTGCTTTGCGTTTTTATACCCTCCACCATAGTACAGGGGGTATATTAGTTTTGTTTTTCCGTTTGTAAGGCATCGAAATAATAATTTCCGACCCTATAATATATATACTTATATTCTTGATCGGCGTAAAATTCTATGACGGTTTAAGCATGTCCGTCTGTCCGTCGGTTGTAATCACTCTAGCGCCTAAACGAATTGAGATAGATCGCCAAATTTTTGCATAGAGTCGTCTTTGGTCTGCAGGCAGGTCAAGTTCGAAGATGGGATATATCGGTCCACATTTAGGCATAGCTCCCATATAATGGTAGCCCCCAATTTTCGGTATTTTGAGGTTCTTGATCTCGTTTTTCAACCAAATTCGCTGAAATTTGGTACTCTGCAAATTTGCTGCAATTTGGTATTTTGCAGTCGTATATGGTAGCAAATCTCCCCATCAAAAATTATTAATATTCACCGCATTTTAGGGGTAGTCCCCATATAGTCCCCCTTTTTATACCCTCCACCATAGTATGGAGGGTATATTAATTTTGTCATTCCGTTTGTAACTCATCGAAATATTCATTTCCAACCCTATAAAGTATATATTCTTCATCAGGGTAAAATTCTAAGACGATCTAGCCATGTCCGTCCGTCCTCAGTCTGTTGTAATCACGCTATCTTCTGAAGGAATTGAGATAGGGTGCTGAAATTTTGCATAGGGTTGTCTTTTGTCTGCAGGCAGGATAAATTCGAAAATGGGATATATCGGTCCAAATTTCGGTATTTTGGGGTTGTTGAGCACGTTTTTCAACCGAATATTTTGGTATTTTGTAGTCGTATATGGTACCAACTCTCCCTACCAAAAATTATTAATATTCATATTTCTTTGTGATAATAAGTAGTATTTCTATATACAAATTAACTGCAAATCGATACAGATTTATATACTGTTCCCATAAACAATGTTGATCGAATTCATACAAATGGTACACCAAAGACTTCAAAATTTCCAAAATGTCATAACATTTTTCATAGATTTCATAATGAGATGTGTATGGATGGATTATAATCGGTTCATATAGCTGTATAGAACACACAATTAATGTCTGCCAATTTCACGTCAATGGTCCTTCCATTTATGCAGACAATTTGATACATAGGTCAATATTTGAACATAGCCCACATATAAATGTTCCGTCCAATTTGCGCACTTTTTAGGGTTTTAGAAGCATAAATTACCATCATGATGTAAATGTAGACTAAGCTAGGGAAAAGAGTTTGTTACCCGAATCATTTATCAGATCTGAAACCACTATTGCTTTTACTTTGCTTTGATAATCAAGTAATATACTCACTGCAAAACGATAAAACATTACCAATTTTTCTAACCTCAAATAATAAATTCGTATTGTAGGCTATGCCATGTTCTGCGAATGAATGAGAATGCCCCACCTCAAAAGGCATATAAAAGCGAGCCTACTGATGGTTCCTGTAGAAGGGGAAGTCCACGAATCAGATGGAAAGACCAAGTAGAAAACAACATCTTGGAACGCGGTCTTTCAAATTGGAGCAGATGCGCACAAGACCGAGGCGCTTGGAAATTTTTTTTAAGCTCCGCTTACGGAACAACCGTTCTGTAACAAGTCAGATAAGTAAGTTTGTAAGGCCAGAACAAAACATATGTACATCTAAATTGTTATTTTATGTCACCGAACATAAACCGCAAATTTGTTGTTTTAGAGAGGAAATAATTAGACAACATTTTGTATTTAGTTTTTCGAATGACATTTCGACTTTCTACAACGGATGTTCTGTGATATTTCACAAAATGAAGACCAAACATACATCAGTTTCGGGCTATTAGACTAATGCGTTGTTGTGTTGCTTTACGCCAAATACAAATTGCTAGAAAATTTCCAATGATGTTAGAAACGTGTTTGTCATAGAGACATGAAATGTCAGCCTACAATGGTATTTGACATTTTGCGAAACAAATTTAAACAACCAGTGAGAGGAGCAGTATAGTCGGACGGGGCCGAACATATGATACCCTACACAACTACCACGAAAAGCAAACTTTCTGCCGTTCTATATTCTGAGACTGGGCAATATTTCGTGATATTTGGACCCTCTTGATCGATTATAGGTCAAACGCTCCACTTTCTAAGCCTGACATATTTTCCAAAAATTCGTTCTTGAAGTGAATTTTTACGCCATTTAATAAAAAATTGGTCACTTTAGGTTTTGGTTGATTTGACCCTCGGAATATTGATCGATCATCATCTAAACAGCCGCTCTAAGTATTTGGTCAGATCCCTTCACCTTGTAAAATATGTGATGTTGTGCATATAATAATTGCCTCTAGAGCATCTAGAAAATCTGACAAAATTAAACTTTTCTTCTTCTTCACCGAAAACTATAGGCTCCGTCCTTGACCATAATCGGAACTTCATGTACAATTTCAAAGCGATCAGCGCGACATTTCCGTCCTCTAACGGAGTAATAGTAATACTATGCACCTTTACCTAATTACGTATAACTCCCACATCAGAGTACATACAGCCACATAATTGGTATCAATTTGAAGGTCAACAACTCATTTTGAATATATTATCAATTTCTCGGGTATATGTCCTTCAGGAGCAAGTATAAAAATTTTGCAATTTTTCACACAAAAGTCAGGGTCCATTTGACCCGCTAAAGCTTATTCTTTGGCCCGAACCCCTTCTCCATGTAAAATTTTACGATGTTCGTACCATAACTTCGGCCTCTGGAGCGACAAGAAAAACCGATAAAAATTAAGTATTTGGTCCATTTCATCCCCTAAATATTAACCGATCTTTTTCAAAAACAATAGGGGTCTTCATTGACCAGAACCCACCCTACATGCAAAATTTCGTGAAGATTGCTCCATAACTGTGCCCTGTATCGTGTTTACAAATTATAATGGACAGACGGACGGACGGACGGACGTACACACATGTCTTGATCGATTCAGCTAGTCGAGATATGATGACCGGTATACTTAAAGGTGGGTCTAGGACCAATATTTCGCGGCGTTACAAACTCTTGGGGCTGCACAAAGCTAGAACAGAAACGTCGTTGAGCTTACAAGGCCAATAATTCAAATCACATCCTGTTGCTTTGGTAAAACAACAGCATTGCCATTTCAGAAATAAAATGGTTATCCTACAATGGGTTATCGAAATCCGTACAATATAAACGTTCTATAGTCATCAATACACAACCAGTAAGGAAAGTCGGACGGGGCCGACTATATAATACCCTTCGCCACTATGGGTATATTAAACAGATGCGATAAAGCATTTTGAATTTTTGGAGCCCAAATAACACTAAGTCGGTCAGAAATATATATGGGCTATGTCTGTACTTCTACAAAACGCAATTACGTCATTCTTTTCTCAATTTTATACGTTGTGCACAATTTTTTGCCAATCAGCCTTACTTTGGGTCATTGGTGCACCATTTACTTAAAATCGGACGAAGCTATGTATTGGAGCTATATATAAATCTGAATCGATTCCTACAAAACTTGGCACACGTTAGGCTACACTAACTTCACTACGTTGTGCCAGACGGCCTAATATTGGGTATTTGATGAACCATTCACTTAAAATCGGAATGAACTATATACGGGAATATGTAAATCTGAACCGATTTCAACCAAAATTTTACACACGCTACTATAGTAACATCAGTACGTTATGCCAAAAAATTGTCCCAATCGGCTTAACTGTGCGTCTTTGGTGCACCATTTACTTAAAATCAGACGAAAGTATATATGGGAGCTATATCTGTACGGATTTCAACGAAACTTTACGCACGGTAGGTTATAGTAACTTCAGTTCGCTGTTCAAAATGTTGTTCCAATTTGCCTAACTTTGGAATATGTAAATGTAGTTGTAATCGACAACCGATCCTTCTGCACTGTACATAAAACATGAATATTCTATTTTGGAAAAGAAACACATTTTTAGCTGTCTGTTATTATTGTTTGAAAAGTAGAATATATTATGATGCGAGGTGAGAAATGTAAATGGCTTTTCATAGAGGTGTTACACAACACTGTTGCCAAGTGGCTGGTTGATGGATTGTTGGATATTTTATTTGACAATTTACATGTATTGTTTTATATTGTGCTAACTAGTATTTGTAGCTATATTTTTGTGTGACTTCAAATTGTTGTTCACAGATGTTAACATACAAACCCTACCAAGGAAGTTACCAATCTTTAAACTAAAGAACAATATTACAAATTGTTTCCTTCCTATTTACACTTAATTATTTATTTCTTGAATTTTAATTGTTATGCATTTTATATGCAAATTATGTCAACTTTACAAAGTTTAATAAACAAATATAAGATTTTTAAATACACATGGGAAAAAAACTCACACAACATGAATAAAAACTGTGGACGCATGTTGAGTTTATGTTTTTGAATTTATATTTTTAATGTTTATACATTTTTATACCCTTCACCACACTGTGGTACCGGGTATTATGTCTTTGTGCATTTGTTTGTAACAGGCAAAAATAATCGAGATAGACCCATGGTTCCTTTTGAGAATATGCATAGAATCACTTTCTGGGTCGATTTATGCATGTCCGTCTGTCCGTCCGTCTGTCCATGTTAAATTGTAAACAAAGTACAGGTCGCAGTTTTGATTCGAATTGGATGAAATTTGGCACAACTCACTTATTCGGCCCAAGGACGAACCCTATTGAAATTGGGAAAAATCGGTTCAGATTTAGATATAGCTCCCATATATATATATATATATATAACCAATTTAATGTAAACTGTCCCTATATATCTTTCGATTTGCACGAAATTTGGTACAGCCTAATCATTTAGGTCTAGAATGATGTCTGCCAAGTTTCGTAAAAATCGGTCGAGAATTATATATAGCTCCCATATATAGTTTCGTCCGACTTCATGTGAATGGTGCCCCAAAGCCCCTATATATGTTTTGATTTGCACGAAATTTGGCATAACGTACTGAATTGGGCCTAGAATGATGTCAGCCAAGTTTCGAGAAAATCGGTCCAGATTTGGATATAGCTCCCATATATAGTTTCGTCCGATTTCATGTGAATGGTGCCCCAAAGTCCCTATATATCCTTCGATTTGCACTAAATTAGGCATAACGTACTGAATTGAGTCTAGAATGATGTCTGCCAAGTTTCGAGAAAATCGGTCTAGATTTAGATATAGCTCCCATATATAGTTTCGTCCGATTTCATGTACATGGTGCACCAAAGTCCCTATATATACTTCGATTTGCACGAAATTTGGCATAACGTACTTAATTGAGCCTAGAATGATGTCTGCCAAGTTTCATGAAAATCGGTCCAGATTTAGATATAGCTCCCATATATAGTTACGTCCGATTTCATGTAAATGGTGCCCCAAAGTCCCTATATATCTTTCGATTTGCACGGAATGTGGTACAGCCTAATTATTTAGGTCTAGAATGATGTCTGCCAAGTTTCGTGAAAATCGGTCCAGATTTAGATATAGCTTCCATATATAGTTTCGTCCGATTTCATGTAAATGGTGCCACAAAGTCCCTATATATCTCTTGATTTGCACGAAATTTGGCATAACGTACTGAATTAAGCCTAGGGTGATGTCTGCCAAGTTTCGAGAAAATCGGTCCAGATTTAGATATAGCTCCCATATATAGTTTCGTCCGATTTCAAGTAAATTGAGCATACCCTTGCACAACGTACAAAATTGAGCATAGAATTACGTAGTTGCGTTTTGTAGAAGTACAGACATAGCCCAACGGATGACCTATTTATATATGATCTATTATTTATGGATAGATCTGGGTAGATTTACATTTAGATAAATATCACATATTTTATTTCATCCAATTTCATGTTAATAGTCCTGTTTAATACACCCATAGTGGTGAAGGGTATCATATAGTCGGCCCCGTCCGACTTTACTGCTTTCCTTACTGGTTAAAATTGTAAATTCCATATGATTCCATATTTTATACATTAATTCACATCGTAATACTTTTACCAAATCTAAATTTTACAAATATAGATTGTTCTCTTCTAGCGCCTCTATAAAGTGCCATAAAATGTGAAGTACTTTTTTAAGTACTTAAGATGTACCTGACATATGACACAGTATATGAAAAGTTCGAGCCATAAAATTTAACGAATTTTCCCCTTTTTTCCTAAATATAATACATTTTTATACCCTACACAACTATGTTGTCAGGGTATTATAGCTTTGTGCAGCCCCAAATGTTTGTAACGCCGCGAAATATTGGTCCTAGACATACCTTTAGGTATACCGATCGTCATATCTCGACTAGCTGAATCGATCTAGACATGTGTGTCCGTCCGTCCGTCTGTCCATTATAATTTGTAAACACGATACAGGCCACAGTTGTGGACCAATCTTCACGAAATTTTGCATGTAGGATGGGTTCTGGCCAATGAAGACCCCTATTGTTTTTGGAAAAGATCGGTTAAAATTTAGGGGATGAAATGGACCAAAAACATTATTTTTGTCAGTTTTTCTGGTCGCTCCAGAGGTCGCAATTATGGCCCAAACACTGCGAATTTTTGCATGGAGAAGGGGATCGGGCCAGAGAATAAGCATGCATGTTTTGATAAAGATCGGTCAATATTTAGCGGGTCAAATGGACCCTGACTTTTGTGTGAAAAATTACAAAATTTGTATTCTATGGCATATATATTTACTCCTGGAGGATGTAGACCCGAGGAGTTGATAGCATATTCAAGAGGAGTGGTTGGCCTTTAAATTGATACCAAATATAATGATGTATCTACTCAGATGTGGGAGTTACAGTCAAATATTTACAGGTGCTTACGTATTCAGATATTATTTAGTAACCCATTACCACATTAGAGGGGGAAATATCGCGCT
>NW_026877595.1:0-22887 GCF_032173495.1 Musca vetustissima
GTCGCCTTTTTGAAGGAATTTTGACATGAAATTGAACGAACTTAAATATGTGATTTTTATGTCATTCTGGAACCTATGCTAAATTTTATTTCATTTGGGCAAGTTTAGCGTCGTTTGCGCACAGTGGGACACATTTGTGTAAATCGATTTAAAGCACACTTGACACACGCTATTCGGTATGGTGCACTGTTGAATATTTAATCACAATCAGACACCTATTGATTATTTGGTGTACAATTAACATAAATAAGTCGAAATTATATACGGAAGCTACGATATATCTATATCTGAACCGATTTGAAGTAAACTTGCCAGAGATTAGCTGTGGATCTTTAGTGCGCAATTTACATAAAATCGAACGAAAATATATGTAGGATGTGTACACATCATTCTAGACTTAATTCAATACGCTATGCCAAAATTCGCGCAAATCGAATGATTTCCAGAGACTTTGGTGCACCATTTACCTAAAATCGGACGAAACTATGTATGGAAGTTATATCTAAAGATGAACCTATTTTCATCAAAATATTAGCAGGGACTTTCGTGCACCATTTACCTAAAATGGGCGAAACTATATATGGCAGCTATATATAAATCTGAACCTATTTTCACGAAACTTAGCACACATCATTCTAGACCTAATTCAGTAGGCTATACCAAATTTCATGGGCCAAATAAGTGACATATGCCAAATTTCATCCAAGTCGGATCATAAATGCGACCTTTACTTTGTTCACAAAAATACATGGACGGACGGATGGACAGACGGACATGCATAAATCGACTCAGAAAGTGATTCTATGCATATTCTCAAAAGAAACCATGGGTCTATCTCGATTATTTTTGCCTGTTTCAAACATATGCACAAAGACATAATACCCTGTAACACAGTGTGGTGAAGGTTCAGATTTAGATATAGCTCCTATATATATTTTCGCCCGATTTCATGTAATTGGTGTACCAAAGTCCTATATATCTCTATATTTACTCGAAATTTGGCACAGCGTATTAAATTAGGTCTAGATTGATGTGTGTTAAATTTCCTGAAAATCGGTTCAGATTTAGATATAGCTTCCATATATATTTCCGTCCGATTTAATGTAAATGGTGCACCAAAGTCCCTATATATATTTCTATTAGCACGAAATTTGGCACAGCGTACTGAATTAGGTCTAGAATGATGTGTGTTAAGTTTCCTGAAAATCAGTCCAAATTTAGATATAGCTCCCATATATATTTTCGTCCGATTTAATGTAAATGGTACACCAAAGTCCCTATATATCTTTCTATTTTCACGAAATTTGGCACAGGGTAATGAATTAGGTATAGGATGATGTGTGTTAAGTTTCCTGAAAATCGGTTCAGATTTAGATATAGCTCCCATATATATTTTCGTCCGATTTAATGTAAATGGTGCCCCAAAAGTCCCTATATATCTTTCGATTTGCACAAAATTTGGCATAGCGCAATGAATTAGGTCTAGAATGATGTATGTTAAGTTTCCTGAAAATCGGTTTAGATTTAGATATAGCTCCTATATATATTTTCGTCCGATTTAATTTAAATGGTGTACCAAAGTCCCTATTTATCTTTCGATTTGCACAAAATTTGGCATAGCGCAATGAATTAGGTCTAGAATGATGTGTGTTAAGTTTCGTGAAAATCGGTCCAGATTTAGATATAGCTCCCATATATATTTTCTTCCGATTTTATGTAAATTATGCACTTGTGTGTCCGATTGCCACACAATTTTGTATAATGAACTGTAGTTAATCTCTGCCAAGTCTCATTGTAATCGGTTCAGATTTTGATATAGCTTCTACATATATATTTTCGTCCGATTTAACGACAAATTGACACAAATTTTGCACAACGTACTGAAGTTAGTATAACCTAGGGGAATGATATAAATGCTTTAACAACATCAACCAGCAACTGACGAAATGAAAAATTTAGTATAGGTGGCAGAATGACATGTTTATGGATCCATTTTCATGTTAATGGTCCTTCAAAAATTCGACGTCTGTTAGGATTCATGTGTTGAATATGCCAAAGTGAAGGTGAAGGGTATGATATAGTCGGCCCCGTCCGACTTTACTACTTTCCTTACTGGTTATTATAGCCCCACTGTTAGCTATTTTAAGCCTGCAGGCGGTTATGTTCTGTGAGAAACCCTGTCAGTCCACTAATTTCCTTTTAGTTTATCGTTAAGATTAGCTTTGTCTCATCCTCATTTTTACAAAAAGACGTGTTCTTCACGATCAATCCTCGTTCTGTTACACGTCACTACTTGTAATGCAATGGCATTTTGTCACTTCTTCGGAAACCCATACGCAAAGTTTAGACAAACAAGTGTTGTTACAGTTGTTCACTTGCTTAGGTAGAGGTATTCCTTGTAGAACTTTGAAACTATTTACACATCCTACAAATGAGTTTCTCTTGAGGTGCATATCCGTAATTGTTCGTTCAATGTCGATACGTACGGCTTTTTATTTTTATAGTACAAGGGCCAATCGGGCATATTGTTGTCTAAGGTGAGTCTTGTTGTTTTATTATTTCTCGCTTTTTTTGTTTTCTTTATTTTTTTCTTCCTTAGAGTTTCTGTTTGTTCTGCCATTACTCTTCTTTTGCTGATAATTATGATGAAATCTGTTATGAGTATTTAGAGAAATTGAAGGGAGTTGGACAAAACACATAAGTAACACTGATGTCAAGGGAACATTTGTTGATGACATTATTAGTTTGTTGTTAATTTAAGTGAAATATTTTTGCCACAAAAAAAAACTTTCATAACTTACTTGGAATGACAACTGTACTTGTCATTATCATTGTCAACGTTGGTGGAGTTGCTACTGTTGTTGCCAACAATTCGCACTTACTTGTTGACACGAATAGCAACTCCAGCAACAACAACAAATTCAATGATGTTTTCTACTACCACCACTTCATCTGCAATGTTTCCGATGTTGATGGTGCTGAAGATGAAATGTTGAATTAAGTGAATGACTGAATGGCAACACATTCTCTTGAACTGTATTCAAATGGAAAACTTTTATCAATTGCTATTTGGAATAATTACCGAAGAGATGTTTTGTCATTTTGTTGAATGAGTTGCTGTTTTGAGAATCCGAAGTGAAATAAAATTTAATTATTGTTGTCAAAAAGTTTCCCATCAAGTAATTAAACTTGACGAAATCATAATGAGTTGATATAAGTGCATAACAAATATAGTTTTATGATGGCTCATTAGGTCATTAAAAATAAAATATTTAAAAGATTCGTACAAGGTATTGTAGTTTGAAATAAATATTAAAAGTGTCATTTATTTAGATGAAAAGTTATAGTTTGGGTGGTCGGATAGTTGTTTGGCCTTATTAACCAACCAACCAATAATATCGTTATTTACCTATGAGATTGGCGATATTTGTATTTATAATATTATGGAACTGTTTTAAATTAAAAATAGCACTATTGAGGTCGTTGGAGACTGGCATATAAAATCCGAGAAGTTGGGATACCTTCTGTCAACTGACTACTGTCCGCTCGAAGATTCAATGCTACGAAATGTCGGCGCATTGTTAATCGACTGGTTAAAGTTGGCGGGATGGCACTTGGATATGTGTTGTCGGCTCCATGATATATAGCTCCATAGTAACTTTTAAATATATACCTAGAATAACTTTCTGATTTGATCTGTACATGCTTGTTCATGCATCTTTTTGTAAACATGCATGAGATTTATTTAATAGAATTAAAGCGAACCCTTCGGGTATTTTCGATATGCGGTTCCGATTTAGCCGCAATACATATTTTCGTTCAATTTTACAAAAAAGTTCCATTGTGTTTCCGATTGAGTCGCAATCGGGTTAACAATATATATAATTCCCGCATACATTATCGCTCAATTGTATTTTCGATAATCGGTTCCGATACATATTTTCGGTACATATTTTCGTTCTATTTTAAAAGAGTTCCATTGTGTTTCCGATTGAGTCGAAATCGGATTAACAATATATATAGCTCCCGCATACATTAATCCTCAATTGAAATTTGCTGATGGGTTCAGATTAAGATATAGCCCCCATATAAATTTTCGCCCAAATGGATGTAATTGGTGCACCAAAGACCCTACCGATAACGACGAAATACTGCACAGAGAACTGAATAGGACATAGAATGATGTGAATGTAAATATATGTAAATGGTGCTCCGAATATCCAATATTTGTTCCATTGATATGGAATGAAGCTTACTTTTATTGGACCAGATTTACATATAGCTATAATATATAATTTTTTTGGGTACACCGATATGTCGGTTACCACTAGGCCTGTTAGATCTATATTTTGGTATTATTTAAACAATAACATGTAACCAATATCTTTAGGGAGGTTTAAATCGGTAAGTAAATTTATGTACGGTTAATTTTTAAATACTATTTTTTTAAGGTCAAATCTAAGCCGGAATTTGAATTTGTAAATTAAGCTATAGGTCTGAGACTTATGGCTAATTAGGGTATATAAACTGGCTGGCCGATGGGTATGTACGATAACTTTCAAAGGGCGCAACCAATTCCATCCAATCTTTCCACATCGAAATATTTTTTCCAAACTTTGTACAAATAAATGGAGAATATCGGTTAACTCATTCTGGTCAACATTTTACTGAAAACTAATTGTATTATATCCTGCGATTGGACTATCCGATTTGAACTAACCTTTGCACAACTTAAGGGAACCTCACCCATTCTCGATTTTAATTTTTCAAGATTTTCAATGGGCTGGTAAATCAATACCAATGCTTGTTAAGGTTTGTAACTTTGCACATATATATTTGAAGATTTAAAAGAGAAGGAAAATAATTTACAAAAAATTTTTGTTATTGCCTTGTTGATGTTTTTTGTAATTAAAGAAAAGTCCTTAGTTTTGATGGCGGGCATGATAACTCCTCACTGGAACATCGGAATCCGAAAATTCCAACGGTGTTAGAAAGAGTACATGTCGGGCTCTCGTGTGAACTAGGATTATTGACTTCGCTCTTAAATTAACAAAATGGCGGACCTCAAAAAAAATATATTTTTGGAAAATCGCCGATTTTTGACCAAAAACCAAGTTAAAACATAAGGAAGATCTTCACCGATTGGCTTTATCCTAGTTCATACGATAGCTATACACTCACAGAGAAACGTGTACAAATTTGGAATCGATTGGATTATTAGTTTTTGAGTTATCGTGCCCGCCATTCGCAAAAGAGAAAAACGCGTTTAAAGTTTGAGAAGCCCTTTAGCCGTCACTTGATGCTGACACAATAAATCGGCTATATCTTCAAGAGTTCTTGGGATTTTCACTTGAAATTTTGTAGGGACGTTCTTGAATTAGTGTAGATTCGAATTAAATAAAAAAAAATTATATTATCCGTAATATTATTTTTTAATTTTTAGTTTCAATTAACCGATTTTTCCGATAAACCGGCGTTCGCTTATCCGAAACTTAGTTCAAATAAATGGATAATACCGGTTAAATCCTTCTGGTAACCTCCCCTACAAAATTGTCAAAATTTTACTGAAAACAAATTGTATAATATCAAGCGAATGGACTACCCTATTTGAACTAACCTTTCCACAACTTAATATTTTAACCATGCCTGTATAATGTCGGAAGATGGGATTTATAGGTCCACTACTTTTAGTACGTTCCACTCCTTCTGGTACCTTCCCCACAAAGAGTCAACTTTTTAAACGATTGTTAATCCAATATCAAGATAATGGATTGCCAGACTTGATCCAAACATTGCAAATCGATTTTTCAAAAACATACATTAGATTCTAAGTTTAATTCCTTAGGGCAACCTCATTTGAAACCTCTCTAAAGACGATCAACTCTTTAAAGAAACATATACCTTATATAAAAAGAATAATAAATCCTGTGTTTTATTCCGTACACCTCCGCAAACCATAGGATGAGGGTATCTGTCGGCAAGACCGACTGGCCGATTTGTTTAATGAATATTTTTAGAAATAAGAAATATTTAGAAGAGGATATTATAACGTTCTTCCCAATTCGAATTTGATGTAGTATTTAATACCCGCAAATAAAAACCAGAGACTTGACAATATTTTTCGATATTTCCAATTCATCATTCATCAATTCATCGTTCTTACCCCGAATATTTAAATCAAAAAATTCTAATTTTCTTATTTTATACACTAATGTCCTGGCTCTTTTGATCTCCTAAGTTTTGACCGATCAAAACAGTCATTAACAAAAGTAGACCAGATCCCCTTCCCAGTGTAAAATTTGTGTTGTTCAACTTATAATTATGTTCTCCAGAAAAAAATAATTCACTCTGCCTATTTCATCCCCTATATAACCTGATTACTACTTTGACCCTAACCGGATTTTCATGGAAAATTCCATAGCGATCAGCGCTAGTTTCCGCCCTCTCATTTGGTACTTGGTTACTAATTAATATCAGAATACGTAGACGTCGGTAAATATTTTATATTTATTTATTTATTTTATAAGTATACGTTTTTCAGTAGTAACTATATGCGCCATACTCGCACAAAAATCTGGGTCCATTTGACCCGCTATATATTGACGGATTATTATGAAAAGAGTCAAGTTTATAATTGTAGCCTCTAGGGCGACCGGTCTTCTTTGACCAGAAGAGGTCCTAACTGTGGCCTGTACGTTGCTTACAAATTAGATCGACTCAGCTCAGTCGAGATATGGCGATCGGTATGCTAAAAGGTGGGTCTAGGTCCAATTTTCTTTGCGTTACAAACTTCTGGGGCCACACAAAGCTATAATACCCTAACATAGTAGTGTAGGTTATATTTATTCAATTAATGATTTGATCCTTTTTCATATGGTATTGACAGTACTACGATTTTATTATACAATGTGTGAATGCGTTTTTTTGTTTTTGAGAAGATAACGAAACATATAACGATACGAGTCCTCAAGTCAACACTTTTTTCTGATTGCCTTAACAATTTATTTTTTCTTGACAAACCCAAATGAATGCAAACATTCTCTCAGACGTTGTTGTGGTATTTGCCATAATTCCCCCCTTTGGTATCCAATAGCAACGAATGAAATAAATGTAATCCAAGAAGGAAGGAGTACAGGACATTGCTACAACTTAATAAAGACATTATAAAGATTGTACAAAATTATGTTTTAACTTTTGTCCGTACGCAATGTAGCCGCACAGAACAGCACATCCCCCAAACACAATACATAACGTAAAATGCCCACCCCAAAACGCAGACAACCATAAAATGGCAACCAAATATTTGACCACAAAAAGATTCCCTCGTTAGCATTTTCCTTCGTATTGTGCAGCGTCAATAGCAACAAAATAGCTGTGTGACAGCGGCCAAAATTCTCTCAATGTGACTGTGAGCATAACAATCATGAATGTCATTCAAGGCATGAATGCCACAATAAAATAAAACAATACAACCGAAACGTGGTAGCTGCTACAAATGGACTTTGGTCATGTCTACTGCCATCCGTCGAAACCGAAACGACTAGACTCCAAATGATGACTTTCTTGGCAAGGGGGGCAACCAAGTCCACAAAAATAAATTTAAGTTCCAGCAAAGAGATATAGATAGAGAGAAAGAATGGGACAGAGTGCGAGTATAAAATTACGTCCATATGTATATGTGTGTCTCTCTGTCCGGTTGTCTGGATACAAGCCTTAACTATTATGGTGACTGGAAATTTTAATATAGCTGATGATGGTAAACATGAATTGTTAAAGATAAAGCTGTAAACATATGTCGCAATTACTGCATGTGTCTGGGCGTGTGTGTGAGTGTATAGTCATTTTATGTTCACCACAAATATAATTGGATAAATATCTCAAGTTACAACATGCCGCAATTGTAGTTTATATCGAAATCTAACCCCTTTATTCGGTGGCAGATATGAAGAGATTGAAATATTTTTATTTTGTATTTGATATCTTATCCAGCATAAGATATCGAATACAAAATTCGAGCAAAATTTACTGTTTTAAATAAAATTTAAAAATGAGAAAATAAATAAAAAACCAGTGAGCGGCGCAGTATAGTCGGACGGGGCCGACCATATGATACCCTACACAACTTCCACGAAAATGTAACTTTCTGTGGTTCTATATTCTGAGCATGAAAATATTTAGCTATTTTTGTACCCTCTTGACCGACGAGAGGTCAACAAATATTACTAATATTCCGTACAGCCCTTCTAATTTCTTGTCCAGATTCAATTCACCGTGGGTTGTGTTGTGATGTTCAGCTTTCAATTGTGGCCTCTCGACTCGAAAGAACACAAAAAATAAGTTTTCAGTCCATTTCATCCCAAAATTATTATTTGATCATCACCGAAAATTGTAGGCGTTGTCCTTGACCATGGAACCTCATAAAACGTTTAAAAGCGATCAGCGTTATATTTCCGCCCTCTAGTCTGGTAATAGTTTATTAAATAATATGTGAATACGTAAGCACCTGTAATTTACGTGTAACTCCCACATCCGAGTACATAGGACAATGTAATTGGTATCAATTTAAAGCTCAACCACTCCTCTTGGATATACTATCAACTTATCGGATCTATGTCCTTCAGGAGTAAATATATACGTCATAGAATACAAATGTTGTCATTTTTCACGCAAAAGTCAGGGTCCATTTGACACTTTAAATATTGACCGATGTTTATCAAAACAGGCATGCTTATTTTTTGGTCCGATCCCTTTCTACATGTAAAAATTCGTGATGGTTGGACCCTAATTGCGGACTCTGGAGCCACCAGAAAATCAGACAAAAAATTAGTATTTGGTCCATTTCATCCCCTAAATATTAACCGATCTTTACCAAAAACAATAGGGGTCTTTAATGGCCAGAACCCATCCTACATGCAAAATTTCGTGAAGATTGGTCCATAACTGTGGCCTATATCGTGGTTACAAATAATAATGGACAGACGGACGGACACACTTGTCTAGATCGATTCAGCTAGTCGAGATATGACGATCGGTATACTTAAAGGTGGGTCTAGGACCAATATTTGGCGGTGTTACAAACTCTTGGGGCTGCACAAAGCTATAATACCCTGGCAACATACTTGTGTAGGGTATAAAAACTAAATTGGATTGCAATCGAACTAAATGAGATGATAAATGCCTGCACGTCTCCCTGAGTGTTCATTCCTAAGCCGGAGGGTATAAAAATAAGGTAAAATATTTTTTAATCTTATCATATATATACCCTACATTACTAGGTATAACATGATAATACACAAAGGTATTATACATTTGCGTGGCTCCAATAGTTTGTAACGCCACAAAATACCGATCGATATATCTGGCATAGCTGAACCGATCTAGACATGTGTGTCTGACTGTCGTTTTGGCCACTATAATTTATCTAATTATGGAAAAATAGTCCAACAATTTTGCATGTAGGTTCGGTTCAGGCTAATGAAGACCCCTAATGGTTTTGGTAATGAACCGTTTGTATAGATACTGATTGATACCAATTATATTATGTACTCGGATGTGGCAGTTATACCTAAATGTTAACAGGGGTCTACTTTTTCTGACAAAAAACTTTATTTTCTATTTTTCTGGTAGTTTAGAGGCCAAAATTTTAAACGGTGAAGACTATAACCATTTCCATGTATATATATATGGTCAAATGGCCCAGTCATGTCTATTAGGTTAAGGAAAATGAAATACATAATTTTTATATGAACTACGGACTTTATTTAACAAGCTTCGGAATGTCCTATTTGGGGTAAATATGCAACGTTTTGTTGCATGATTTGTTGTCATTTAAAACGTAACTTGATAATGCCTGTCTCACTGAAGTCCTGCTTTGCAAAAAAACTCTAGTAGTCGATTTTCACAGTCTTCGCCAGATACTAATTTTTTATCATTAAAGAAATTTTGAAATGCAAAAAAAAAAATGATAATCGTTTGGTGATGCATTAAAACTTCCCAACCAAGCTCCCGAAGTTTCTGGCAGTCACTGTAGATGTGTTTCCTAGCATTGTCCTGGTGGAACACGACACCTCTCCTGTTTGCCAATTCTGACGGTCTCTGGTCAATTTCTATCTTCAAACTGGACCGTTTATTGACAGTAGAAATCAGAATTTTGCTTTTGGCCATATGGAAACAACTAATAATAAATAATCCCCTTCCAGTCCCATCAAATGCATAGCAGAACCTTCCTGGCCGTTAGTCCTGTTTTGGCCAGCGTTTGAGGTGCTTCACCGTTCTTTGGGCACTATCGTTTTCGCATAGAGTTATCGTATGTTATCTATTTCTCATCTCCGGTCAGCATCCGTTTAAGTAATGGATGTATCCCATTCCGTTTGGCCAATGCTTCGCAGATGGAAATTCGATCCATCCTATTTTTATACCCTACACAACTATGTTGTCAGGGTATTATAGCTTTGTGCAGCCCCAAGAGTTTGTAACGCCGCGAAATATTGGTCCTAGACCCACCTTTAAATATACCGATCGTCATATCTCGACTAGCTGAGTCGATCTAGACATGTGTGTCCGTCCGTCCTTCCGTCTGTCCATTATAATTTGTAAACACGACACAGGCTACAGTTATGGACCAATCTAATACATAATTTTTGTTCGTTTTTCCGGTCGTTCCAGAGGCCGAAATCATGGCCCAAACATCGCGAAATTTTATACGGAGAAGGGGATCGGACCAAGGAATAAGCATGCCTGTTTTGATAAGGATTGGTCAATATTTAGCGGGTCAAATGGATCCTGACTTTTGTGTGAAAAATTACAAAATTTGTATTCTATGGCGTATATATTTGCCCCTGAAGAACCTAGACCCGAGAAGTTGACCGTATGTTGAGGAGGAGTGGTTGACCTTTAAATTGATACCAATTATACGGTCGTATGTACTCAGATATGGGAGTTACACGTAAATATTTACAGGTGCTTACGTAGTCAGGTATTATTTAGTAACCCATTACCACACTAGAGGTCGGAAATATGGCGCTGATCGCTTTGAAATTTTCCATTAGATTCCAGTTATGATCCAGGACAATGCCTAAAATTTCCGGTAACGATCAGATAATAATTTTGGGATGAAGTGGACCGAAAACTTTTTTTTATTCGATTCGACCTATAGGCTACAATTGAAAGCCCAACATCACAACATAACCCACGGCAAAGAGCATCTGGACAAGTATAGTCCCCGTCTACTGAATATTAGAATTAGATCGCGAAAATATTGCCAAAGCTCTGAATATAGAACAATAGAATGTTAGATTTTCGTGGAAGTTGGGTAGGGTATCATATGGTCGGCCCCGTCCGTCTATACTGCTCCGCTCACTGGTTTCTATTGAGTTTCTGTTTGAATGCGATAATTTCTCAGATTTTATCGACATTTTCATAATGGATTTGTTTTTCCCCAACCTAATATTTACAGGGGTCTACCTATTCTGATATTCTTTAGTATTACCGATTTGATCGCTTCGATATTTTTGCATGCAGTTCCGGTTATGGCCTAGGGCGATACCTATAAATTGCGGTAATGATCAGATGATACTTATATGATATATATTTGCCATCTAATGAACGGACAATATTTAGCGGCTCAAATGAACCAACATTTTGTGAGTTAAAAAAAAAAAATTAAAATCTTTTTGTGTAAATGTTTACCCCGGAGAAGTATGCTTCGGTAAATATCTCAGGGTAAGAAAGATTAGCCACTGATCTCGAATCGTCCCCACCTGACAATACTGCTCCGCTCACTAGTTTTTATAATATTCCTGATCAATAAATAATCGAATTGTTCATATTCATATTGTGGAGAGAAAACTAAATGTGCAAAATATGCAGTCATTTACAAAACTGATGCTTTAAAGACTTCTAATGGCATATCTAAGTGCTGCATATGTATGGATGTCTGTATATACTTGTCATTGGAAAATACTTCATTTGAGAAGAGACTCCGTTTTTGGTATCCAATATATCTTGATTTTGATGATTCGTGCTATGTGCGTATATATGTGTGTGTGTTAGTGTTTGCATTTCTGTATTTTTTGGTAATTGTGAAAAATTCTAAGCACGTTTTAAGTACTTAATGTGCACATAGTCACGCACACATACAGACACAAAAATAAATACACAGCATCAGCATCCTTCATTCCCGGTGAATGTGTGTTGAATGTCATCCCGGTGGTTGACAAGGGAGGGGGGGGGGGGGGGGGGGGGGGTTAATGTTTATAAATGAATACAACAGCAGTGTTCTTATAGCTACTTTCCAACCCTCGGCTACAGTTAGTCCTTCTCCATGGGACTATCAACGATCACTTTATATGTATACCATTGTATGATGTGATGAGATGCCCAAGGATGTATTTTGCTTTTATGTTCCCTTTTTTTGCCATTTTTACAAAATCTTTAAAGTTTCGTTTATTTTTTTCGCTTTCGCTATTTTCCTCAAAAATTGCTGCATATTCCCTTTTTTCGATGATTGTGGTGATGGTGTTAGAGATCCAACCAAACCGGCAACCAAACTTTTTTAACAACATCAGGGACAGTGTTGTTGTGTGTGGCACGAACAAGGGTCGGTCGTGAGCAACATGATTGCAAGGGAAAAAAGCCAATACAGCACGTGCTCGTTTCACCGTAACGTCTGGTTGATGTTAGACGTCTTTAGGAGTTTGAAGTCAAAATGAGAATTACTGTTGCTGTTCCAGCTACCGCCTTTGCTAAGCTTGTTTGCCATGTAAGTGTTAGTAGACTATTAGTAACTGCATTGTTATGGTCCCATTTTGCTATTTCTATTTGATTTTTTGTTGGCTCTTTTTGGGAGCTGTTAGCAAGGGAGGGGAATGGCAACGGATAGGTGGAAATGAAGAAGTTAGCAGGTGCCAGGTGGCTGACTGTAAGACTGTTATTTTTAGATTTTATTTTCTGCTCTTATTGGAAATTTATGCATGGTGTGGAATACAAATTCGTATACATATTCGACAACTAACTGCAGCATACGTAGGTAGGTGGCAGACATTGTGGGTGAGTAGTGAATAGGGATGTATACCAAAAAAATATTTCTAGAAAAATTTAATGTATGGAAGATCATCGAATTGAATTAACTTCTTGATATAGATACGTTGATTACTGAGTACACTATAATAAAATACAAATATGGTAGATAAGTTTATTTCCAATTCTTTTAGATTAATTTTTTTTGCAGATTGTTAAGTCAATACAACAAAAAACCAGTGAGCGGAGCAGTATAGTCGGACGGGGCCGACCATATGATACCCTACACAACAACCACGAAAATCTAACTTTCTTCGGTCCTATATTCTGAGCCTGGGCAATATTTCGCGATATTTACACTCTCTTGACCAACTGGAAGTCAACAAATATTACTAACATTCAGTACAGTACTTCTAATTACTTGTCCAGATTCCCTTCACGTGGGTTGTATTGTGATGTTCGGCTTTCAAATGTGGCCTATAGATCGACTCGAAAAAAACACATACAATTAAGTTTTCGGTCCACTTCATCCCAATATTGTTATCTGATCATGACCGAAAATTATAGGCGTTGTCCTTACCATACCTGGATCCTCAAGGAAATTTTCTTAGCTATCAGCGCTATATTTCCGTCCTCTAGTGTGGTAGTGAGTTACTAAATAATATCTGAATATGTCCGAGTACATACGATAATATAATTGGTGTCAATTTAAAGGTCAACCACTCCATCACTATCAACCTCTCGGCTTCATGTCCTTCAGGAATAAATATATACGCCATAGAATACAAATTTTGTAATTTTCACACAAAATTAAGGGTCTATTTGACCCGCTAGATATTAACCGACCTCTTTCAAAACAGGCATGATTATAAGATGGCCCGATCCCCTTCTTCGTGTAAAAATTCCCTCTGGAGCTACCAGAAAATCAGACAAAAATAAAGTTTTTTGTCCATTTCATCCCCTAAATATTAACCGATCTTTTCCAAAAACAATAGGGGTCTTCATTGGCCAGAACCCATCCTACATGCAAAATTTCTTGAAGATTGGTCTATAACTGTGGTCTGTATCGTGTTTACAAATTATAATGGACAGACGGACAGACACACATGTCTAGATTGACTCAGCTAGTCGAGATATGACGATCGATATACTTAAAGGTGGGTCTAGGATCAATATTTCGCTGCGTTACAAACTCTTGGGGATGCACAAAGCTATAATACCCTGACAACATAGTTGTGTAGGTTATAAATATAATATCTGAAGGCGAGATACATATAAAAGAGAGGAGCCATATTTATCTGATGCCGTAAAATAGAGTAAATGTTTATTATCGACAATCAGTTCGATCCCTGAGGACCCTATCGGTAAACATAAGATCAAACTATTTGTGTACTATTTGAATGTCAAAAATAACGCCTTGTAAACTAATTAAAAAATGGAATAAAAATACGCAAATGAAATCGAGATAGAAAATAAATCGACTTGACTGCTGCGGCATCATCTCAAAAAACAGCATACAATTGCACCTCATACGGTGGCCTAACCAGGACCAACGGCCAGGGAGGTACTGTTATGCATTTGGTGAGTCTGGAATTCTAAATTCTACTTTCAACGGTTCAAATGGTCCAGTTAAAGATAGCAACAGACCACAAACGGCTAGAACTGGCCATCAGGAGAGTTGTCATGTTCCAGCAGGACAATGCTAGGCCACACACATCTACAGTGACTCGCCAGAAACTTCGGGAGCTTGGTTGGGAAGTTTTAATGCATCTGCCAAACAGTCCGGACTTGGCACCAAGCGATTTTCATTTTTTTCTTGCATTGCAAAATTTCTTTAATGATAAAAAATTGGTATCTAGGAGGATTGTGATAATCGACAACTAGAGTTTTTGTTTGCAAATAGAGAGCGGAACTTTTATGAGAGAGACATTATGAAGTTACCTTTAAAATTGCAACGAATCATACGGTGCATATTTGGCCCAAGCCGGACATTCCGAAGCATGTTAAATAAAGTCCTATAGTTCATATACAAATAATGGTTTTCTTTTTCACTTCGAATTAACGTGTTCCGATTGAGCAATGTAGGAAAGTCAGTCCGAGTGATATCTGAAACATTCGGATAAATTCGAACGAACAAGAGAAGGCGTACTTCAAGACAATGCGATTTCTCACACATCGGTTCAAATCAACCTCGTACAGCCGTCACAAAAAAAAAAATGCGTGGACTAGAATTCTCACATCGACAAAGATTTTCGGATTGGAGAAAATCCTTAGAAAAATGGTGTATGAACAACTGCATACATAAGCCCATCGAAAACCTTGTAAAGCAATAAAACCATTTTGATTAGAAATATTAGAATATGATATATTCGTTTTGTGCTTTGGCATCCTTCCCATAATACCTCCCATTGAAGACACAATATTTGGTCCAACTTCATAATCGCTATGTCCATCTACAACGACAAAAAAAAATCTTTATATATTTTTTGGTTCTTGTCGTTCTCAACCGGAGTATTATTAGAAACTGAATTGATGGCAAGTAGCACAACGTTGTGTGGCAATACTCTTAATGGGGGTAATGCTTTCTACTTTAAGGACATGCATCATCAACAGCTGCAGTCATAGTAGCAACTGTTCAACACACATAACCTAGGCATCCAAGATGCCTGGCCTGCTTCAATAGCAGCAACAGAATTTGTATCTTACCTTTTGCAGTTTGGAGCAACAAGAAGCATCAGTAGTTTTTAATGCCTTTGCAAATGTTGTACGTGTCAAATTTTTAATGATTATGATAAAAATTACAAATTGTCAAGAAAAGTAAAACAGGAACAAAATGATGTGCAGAGATCACAACTTTAAGAACCTTGTCCACCATGTGCGGACAGTGGGCAGGTTAACATAAAAATTATAAAAAAATGAAAATAAAAAATTAAAAATTACAATGATTAATAAAAATAAATATAATTAAAATAAAAAATTAAAAGCTTTTAAATAAATATGTACTTATCAGCAACGTACACAGGATTTCATTTCGTGGGGGGGGGGGGGGGGGGGGGGGGGGGGGGGTGGCCCGGTAGTACAAAATGAAAAAATTCGCTGTTGCAAACACAAATTTACTGTAAAAAAAATTAACTTGGGGGGGGGGGGCCCGGGCCCCCCAGGGCCCCCCCCCTGCGTACGTCCCTGGTACTTATATATTAATTATTAGTTATTGATGATTTGAACCCACTGTATATTACCATCGTCCCCTTGTTATTTCCTTTAATGGAGTAGTCTTTAGCTTCAGCAACAAAGTCATGGAGAGAACAAAAAAACGAAGTAAACGTTACACTAAATGTTTCTCAACGACGAAAACTTTTATTCTTAAGCTACTAGAAAAGGTGTTGAACAAATTTGCAGACTACCATCAAAGAATGCCAAAAAGGTGAAAATGCCACACTAACAGTAATCGCTAAGGTTCAAAAAAGTCTTGTAGGGATATAATGAAGCTACAAACAATTGCACCTTAATTGATGTCTTGTTAAATGGCTGATTAGTTAAAATAATGTCTTACAGCACACATGTTCAGGTGTATGAAATAAAACTAAAAGTTGGTAATGAGCTGCAATTGTATGACATTATTTAAGACGATGCAGAATGATACAAAAATATGTTGGGGAAAATTCCTTTTGGCGCTGAACACCCTTAGAGAGTAAACAAAGAACCTAGAATTGGGAAATTCGTAGGGGTTGTGACGTTATGAATTTATTTTTTGACCCTACTATTCATGATGAAAAAGCCTTATACTTCGTTTGAAACTATTGCAGATTATTGTTTGATTAGTCTTCAGTCAAATAAAAGGGGTATTATTTTTGTGAAACATATAGTCCTTATATTTCGAGGCCTTGTACATCCACCTCGTCGTTATTTTCAACAACCGTAAACTTAATACCAGAGAAACAAATTTGAAGACAGCAGAACACATTTTTTTAACAGATCCTTTCAATAGATCTAATTATGCCATACACATTAATAATATTGCTTGGGGGAAAAATAGTCCATTATATTTTCGGCAGATAGCTGTACAGGGTTGCCCATATTCGACGGACACATCTGGCAAGCCATAACTTTTGACAGAGATGTCACATCGCTTAATGACATACAGCGTTTGAAGCGTCAGTCCAAGCAGATTTTTACCATAAATGAATAAACGCCACGCGAGCGCTCTGAAATAGTTGAAATTTACATTCAACAGAAGAAGTCAATTGTGAAAACTCAACGTGCTTTTAAAACATTAAAAAATGTGAGAAGTGCGCCTTCTAAGAACACCATTAAGCGTTTATACGAAAAATTTTCGACTGGTAAGGCCCTTTCTAATCCGAAGAGGCCATATAAATGTCGACCAAGGCGATCGGCCGAGAATATCGCTGCCGTACGAGCCAGTGTTGAGAGGTCCCAAAGAACATTCCAAAAACGCCGTTCTCAGCAGTTTGGCATGGCTCGGTCCACTTTACAACGGATTATTCGCATTGATTTGCCTTTGTTCCCGTACAAAATTCAATTGACGCAAAGAATGTTGCCTGCGGACAAGCCTCGTCGATTGGAATGGGCCCAAAGATTCATCGAAATGGCCGAAGATGACGAGCAATTTTGAAACAAAATTATCATGTCCGATGAAGCCCATTTCACATTGAATGGGACCGTAAATAAGCAAAATTGCCGTTTTTACGCCACTGAAAATCCTCAGGAAATTCAAGAAGTGCCTCTTCATGACGAAAAAGTCACAGTTTGGTGCGGCGTTAGTGCGAAAACGGTCATAGAGCCGTTTTTCTTCCAAAATGAAAATTGCCACGCTGTTACCATCAATCAGGAGCGTTATCGCGACATGATGACCAATTTTGTGATGCCAATTATTCGTCGAAAGCGTATGAGGCAGTTCTGATTTCAACAAGACGGCGCTCCACCGCACACAAATCGCATAACAACCGATTTTCTGAAGAATTTGTTTCCGGGCCGTTTGATGTCGAAAAGTGGTGATTTGGACTGGACACCGCGTTCGCCCGATTTGACGCCGCCTGACTTCTTCTTGTGGGGATATTTGAAGTCAAAGGTTTACGTTAACAAGCCAAGGACCGTAGAAGAGCTCAAGGACAACATTCGTGAAGAAATAGCCGCTATTCCGGCCGAAATGTTGGCAAAAACGATGGAAAATGCAGCAAAAAGGGCACAATACGTCATCAACGCCAGAGGCGGTCATTTGAGTGATATCATATTCAAAAATCGATGTAAATAAATCTACTTGAAACAAATTAAATGATTAACATTGCCAACCGCCAAATTTTTATTTTTTCTTTGACTTAAAAAAAAAAACATGGGTCCGTCGAATATGGGCATCCCTGTACTGATGGATTTCTCGTAAAGTATCGAATTTTAGATTTATTTCCGTTGAAAGGGTGACATTTCGCAGTAAAAAAATTGTTGCTGTTTTTATACCCTACACAACTATGTTGTCAGGGTATTATAGCTTTGTGCAGCCCCAAATGTTTGTAACGCTGCGAAATATTGGTCCTAGACCCACCTTTAAGTATACCGATCGTCATATCTCGACTAGCTGAGTCGATCTAGACATGTGTGTCCGTCTATCCATTATAATTTGTAAACACGATACAGGCCACAGTTATGGACCAATCTTCACGAAATTTTGCATGTAGGATGGGTTCTGGCCAATGAAGACCCCTACTGTTTTTGGAAAAGATCGGTTAATATTTAGGGGATGAAATGGACCAAATACTAAATTTTTGTCGGTTTTTCTGGTCGCTCCAGAGGCCGCAATTATGGCCCAAACACCGCGAATTTTTGCATGGAGAAGGGGATCGGGCCAGAGGATAAGCATGCATGTTTTGATAAAGATCGGTCAATATTTAGCGGGTCAAATGGACCCTGACTTTTGTGTGAAAAATGACAAAATTTGTATTCTATGGCATATATATTTACTCCTGGAGGATGTAGTCCCCAGGATTTGATAGCATATCCAAGAGGAGTGGTTGGCCTTTAAATTGATACCAAAGATAGTGATGTATCTACTCAGATGTGGGAGTTACAGTCAAATATTTACAGGTGCTTACGTATTCAGATATTATTTAGTAACCCATTACCACATTAGAGGGAGAAATATCGTGCTGATGGCTTTGAAATTTATCATGAAGTTCCAGTTATGGTCAAGAACAACGCCTACAATTTTCGGTGATGATCAGATTAAAATTTTGGGATGAAATGGACCGAAAACATAATTTTTTGTGTGTTTTCGAGTAGAGTATAATCTGAAAATCACAACACAACCCACCGTGAAGGTAATCTGGACAAGTAATTAGAAGGACTGTACTGAATATTCGAAAAAAGTAAGGAAGAGGTGTTGTTAACCTCTAATCGGACAAGAGGGAGCAAATATCACGAAATATTGCTCAGACTCGGAATAAACATCCTCAGAAAGTTAGAGTTCGTGGTAGTTGTGTAGGGTATCGCATGGTCGGCCCCGTCCGACTATACTGCTCCGCTCACTGGTTTTGTTTGGTGCATTCAGTTGTGAGTTACAGAGTGTTAAAAATGACTGTGAACAATGAGAAAATTCTTTACATTTTACAGTTTTTCTTTGACAAAGGCGAAAATGCAAGCCAAGCGGCTAAAATTTTAATTTGTGTTTATGGTTCCGATACTGTAATAGCCAATTATGAGCAATTTTTGTTACGTAGATTCTGTTCAGGAATTTTTGATGTTAAAGATGCACCTCGTACAGGTAGGCCGGTTGTTGAAAATGTCGATAAAATCGGAAAAATGATCGAAGTTGACCGGCATGTTAGCAGTCGTAACATCGCCCAGGATCTAAGAATCAACCAAAAACTGTTTTAAACCATTTACAATTGATCAGAATTGGCCAACAGGAGAGGTGTCGTGTTTCACCAGGACAACGCTAGGCCACACACATGTACATTGACTCGCCAGAAACTTCGGAAGCTTGGTTGGGAAGTTTTAACGCATCCGCCATACAGTCCGGACTTGGTACCAATCGATTATCATATTTTTCTTGCATTGCAAAATTTCTTTAATGATACAATATTTGTATCTAAGGAAAATTGTGAAAATCGACTAGTTTTTTGCAAATATAGAGCAGGTCTTCTATGAGATAGGCTTTATGAAGTTACCTTTATGCAACAAATCATACAAAACCAGTAAGGAAAGTAGTAAAGTCGGACTGGGCCGACTATATGATACCCTTCACCACTTTGGGTATATTCTACATATGTATCCTAACAGACGACGCGTTTTTGTTATATATCTATATCTGTACCGATTTCAGGGAAACTTGTCAGAGACTAATTTATATTACTTCAGTACGTTGTGTCAATCGGCCTAGCTATGAATCTTTTCACGAAGCTTAGCAACATCATTCTAGGCTTAATCCTAAACCAAAATTCGTGCAAATCGAAAGATATATAGGGACTTTGGTGCACCAATTACATAAAATCGGACGAAAATATATATGGGAGCTATATCTAAATCTGAACCGATTTTCACAAAGACTTCATTCTTGACTTAATTCATTACGCTGTGCCAAATTTCGTGCAAATCGAAAGATATATAGGGACCTTGGTACACAATTTACCTGAAATCGGAGGAAGATATATATGGGAGCTATATCTAAATCTGAACTGATTTTCATGAAACTTGGTAGACATCATTCTAGACCCTATTCATTACGCTGTGCCAAATTTCGTATACTACTATCTCATGGCTTGTAAAATGTCGCTCGAGTTGCGTGACATATGGCACCGTCTGATTTAAACCAAAAGTTCAAGTCGTATCTTCAATATTATGAGAAATGTGCTTCTTCGCTTACACTTTGTTCGAAAAATTGCCGTCCCCCATGTGTTGTTCAAGCATCCATTTCACGTGTCTAAGACGTTGTGAATGGTTAAATGGGTCCAGTTTTTGCTTGAGCTGAACTTTATATGGATTACAATGAAAAAAAAATCTTGAGAACGACGAGGAATCAACTAATTCGGGACTTCGTCAATACGTTTACTTAAAACAGCGATATTGACAGCGAAACAAGCGAAAGCATATGTCTTCACAATTTTGACAATGGCTTGCGTATTTAGATGATTATGTAAACCATTTTTTAAAATATTTAACTTAGTTTGACAGATGTCGAATTTCAGACCCATACTTTTGAAACCACGAAAGGGATAACCTTGTGCATTTTAAATTGTCTGAAATGGATTTGGTCCATGAATAAAGACGAAGAGAAAAGCAGTATTTCAATTAGAATATCCTCAATGCCGTTAAGGTTGTCGTTGTATGGGTTATGATTTCTAAAAAAAATGTTAATATTGATCCACTTTTCCGTTAGAGCCCATAGGAGCCTTTTAAGCCGAATTTTCCCTAATTGAATATTTTTGGTTTTAATTTCCTAACGAAAATTTCCAATGGTCGTCTATAGAGACTTCAGGTAGCCTATGAAAGACTCCCTTCAGCTAGTATATTAAGACTCTCTTCAGCCTCTCTCCTATAGAGACTCCCCTCAGGTCGTCTATAGAGACTTCAGCTAGCCTAAGAAAAAACTCTCTTCAGCTAGTCTATTAAAGACTCCCTTCAGCTCGTCTACAGATACTCCATTCAACTCGTCTATAGAGATTCTGTCTATGAAAGTCTGTCTTCGACTTTTGACGAAGTGTCTGTGGGGACTCCCTTCAATTTGAATTTGCCAGATCGGTGGGGTCGCCTTTTTGCAACTGGTTCTCTATTAGATCCAGCTACACCGTTCTCAGTCTATGTATTCTCGTAACAGTCTCCTTTAACTTTGGGAGACGTAATCATTTTCGTCGCTGTCGAGGAAGAACCTTAGTCTACTTTATACCATAAATACTATCCGATAATGTCCATAGTATATAGGTGTCGTCTTTAACCAGAACCAAAACTACATGCAAATGACGATTGTATAAAACTGTGGCCTTTACTATGATTAGAAATTATAATGGATATATAGATGGTATATGTCGATCGGTATATATATAGACGAATAGTCCACCCCTAACATGAAAGTCCAAAAAAGTTCAGACTTTCCGAACTTAAGGACGGTTTTAATAGTACAAATATATTAACAATGTTGCATAAAATGGCCAGAATGAATATATACTTAATGTACTCCATCTGGCTCCTCTTCTTTAAGAATTCAAATATAGCACTCAGTGAATATAAATCTTTATACAAATTATATTTTCCAACATACATTAAGATATCTATTTCTTCTATTAACTTTCTGATAAAATTTAGGACATACCTACATACTACAAATGATTATTGATTTATTGACTATGAAATGGTGTTATTATTTGATGGTCAATGTTTGCATAAATGTGGAAAGGAAACGTACGCTGGTGACCCGGACTAAAAATCAATAGGTTACAAATCTTTATTAATACTCCATGGATATACATATGTACAAGATATATTCCAACAAAACAAATATACATATATTTATTTTTTTATTTATGTATCATCAGATATATGTGCTGGATGTTGTAGGAAACAACTACAACAAGATAACATATCACTGCGAAAACAAATAAGCGTTTACTCTGCAAATCCTGGCTACTGATGCTGCTGCCGTTTTATTTTTGTTTGTGTTTTTATTTTTTTTGGTTTCGAAAACTCAGCCAAACCAGGCCAACAACTTGATGATAAACCATACCGAAAGCAAGAAATATGAATTCTGGTTCATTGAATAGCGTCAGCAGCCAACGCTTTATTGCCACATACTATTGACCGCAATTTACACAACGTTAAACATATTCTGTATGAAAGTAACCAAAAATAAAAATAACATACATACAT
>NW_026877596.1:0-22455 GCF_032173495.1 Musca vetustissima
TATTCAAGCACAATCATGAATGCTCTAATGGGAGTTAAATTAATGGGAGGCGGAGTCTCTGGTTGCCAATTGCGTGCAATGTTACGTATGGTTACAGCGATGCCACAACGACATCAGTTCTCTTCCTCCTCTGTTTCCCTCTCATCCACGACTTCGAATGACGACAATGGTAATCACAGCATTGACAATGAAACAACACGGAAGTCGATTGGAAACAGCGATACTATTAGTTCTGCGGACATAAAGAAATCTGTTTTCATTTCACAATCGTATGACATTTTCACCAATCTTGCATTAGAAGATTGGCTCTACCGTCACTTTGACTTTAGTCGCCATCATGTCCTGTTGTTGTGGGCAAATGATCCATGTGTTGTTATCGGACGTCACCAAAACCCATTCACCGAAGCCAATGTCTCCAAACTTGTGGACAAGGGAATTACATTGGCTAGACGTAATAGTGGAGGTGGTGCCGTATACCATGATAGGGGCAACTTGAATTGTACCTTCTTCACTCCACGCGAACGTTACAACCGAAAATACAATTTGAATATTTTGACTCGTGCCCTTTTCCGTGAATGGGCCATAAAGGCAGAGATAAACAAACGTGACGACATTGTAATCAATGACAAAAAGGTGAGTAGTGTGAATAGGATGACAATTCGACATATTAAATAAACGCGAAATATAACTGCAATTTATTTCAGAATATCACATACACATCACATAGTCCATTAACATAATTTTTAAAAATCTTATACTATAGCCTAAATAGGGTAAGTGCACCATTAGTCGGCACTTTAAGGATTTTAAACGTTTCAACGTTCCCGAGTGCATTGTTTTTACTATATTGTATTGAGGGTATTGAGGTACATCTGTCGAAATTTTGTTTACTACCCGATGCAGTAAAAATTTGTTGAATTAATTTTTGTAAACTATTTTCCAATTGTGGACATGTCAGTTATATTTATTAAAATATTACAATTGTAAAACTTGGTGTCGACTTTGGGAACCGGTTATCCATTATGGCTAAATTACGCATTTCAAAGTTTAAAGGAATTTAAGATACAAACAATGTCTACTATTATGTAAAACCTCTCCAAAATGATTTTTTATAAACTATTCGTTGTTTATAATTTTTTCCAATTTTGATCCAAAATGATCGAAAAAGTGCCTATTATAATGTAAATATAGTTACAAGTCTTAAAATCGACACGCCCACTAATTTTTTCTTACGGAAAATGAATTATCGCTAATATTGAAAAGACCTCACTGCCAAAGGCTGGTAGATTACTTCCCGATATATAGACTTTAGCCTTTACCGAAAGTTTCTAGATATTAAATTTTAGTATATCTGGTTTAATTTATATTTGTTATCATACAGTAAAATATTTTCTCCCATTGTTATTATTTATATATATTACTTATAGTGCGTTTACATCGTTAACCCAGTGGGTTTCAATTGTCAATTCCTTTGCATATATGTCAAATAAATCCTCATAAAGTAGGTTATCCCGGTAAAAAGTTCTAATGTACATTTTGTTTTATCATACAAATTAAAACGTTGTGGGAAAAATATGGGAATGTTATTTTAGAATTAAATATGTATAAACATACTATAGTCGAATTTGCTTGGTCCTTATTAGTTCGCTATAACTGTGAATGACTGTATTTGATTTTTTTTACTTATTTTGTCATACAAACACAATACTTTGATCTCTACATGTTAATGTTGGTATTCTATGTTATTTTAATAATTTAGCTTGTGTCTATAATGTTATTCATAAATGACGTAGCTGCTGATTTTTATAAGTATATTTTTTCTTAATTAGTAGACAAATTTGGAGTAATGTGCTTCGATTTAAACCAAACATATTCATCAACTAATAAAGCGGATAGTCCCTATATCGTTGTCGACATTTGGTATTTTTGGTATTCCCTAATGCCATGTTCTGACGGGCATTCGAAAAACGTAGTTCGCTCTCAGAATTACGTACATAAATTAACCCGTTCATATAAGATTATTCTTAATTCATGTCGTCAGAGTTTATTTTTTCAAACTTTTTGTTTCTTGTTTTACACCAAAATTGTAACATATTTGCATGAATCACATATTGATTTAAATAGAAAAAATAATTCTCTTTCTCCTGACTATAGTATGAACCCATATCTATTAACTTTTAATTCATTTCTCAATTTTTTTATATTTTCTTAATTTAAATGTCAATATAAAAAATTGGAGAATTTTTTTTGGGTGGCCCCACATTTGTTTCTAGTTTTGTACGCTAATTAGAACAAAAGGGAAAGAAATGCATATGCATTATGTAGACAACTAAATTTAGATCCTTCTGCATACAATTTGCACAGGCAATTTTTTACTTTTCATTCATCATTTTCAATTTGACTGAAAAAGTTTGAAAATTTGATAAATATTTTCAAGCTGTCAGAATTAATTTATTTTCGATAAACACTCTCAATTGTTAGGGATGGGACAAATTTCTTAGTTATTCAGAGAGTGATTCGAATTGAACAACGTATAAAGGTAGGTGTTCGCTCAGTATGGGGAACTAAGTAATTACTTCATAATTAAGGGTCGAACAACGAATGAGAGAGCGAACGATGGCCGTCTGTACATGGCATAACAAAGTGTGACGACGATGTCGAAGATTTATTCGTCATTGTTTTAGTTTACGACTGAAGTGTTGGAACAATATTTTTTAAGAATTTAAAAATCAAACTATGACCGAACAAGAACAGGATGACCGAACAAGAACGTAATTCAAAATTAGGTGTAAATAAAAAAAGAAAAATATATGGGATCTATATAAACATCTGAACCTAATTTGACCAATATCAATTGAGCTCGGATCGGATCATAAAGGTGACCTGTAACTTGTTTAAAATAATACATGAACAGGGCAGAGTGTATAAATCGACTCAAAAAGTAATTCTATGTACATATGGGAAATTACAAAATTCTTTTAAAATTCCATTAAAAAAAATTTGAAAATTTTTTTTGCGAGCACATTTATGATTTTTGGTACATAGGTTAAGAAAAATATGCTGATTCGAAATATGTTCGCGTTCACAAATTCGGATGCTGCGCACACAAGTTATAGCGGTTTTAAATCTTGTATTTCAAATATAAATTAAATGAATTCCTATTTGTTGTAATTCGCGAATTTCTTCACAAATGTTTAAACACCATTGTTTTCTTTGCATACTAGTCAAATCACATTGAAATACGGTATAATAGTCGCGAAAAGCAAATAGAAGCATGAAGATATCGGAAAATAAAATAAATTAATTTTTGAATTAAAACAAAATTTTTTTTTGAATTTTCGATTTTTAGTATGGTTAAGAGGATACGGTTTTGCCTTAATCTTCTAAAATATACGACGCTTTCTACTGCAAATTCCTTTTAGATGATTGTTAAATATCGGTAAATTCATCTAATAAGAGTTTCGTCGTTAAAAGTGACTAAATATATTGCACTTACAGTTCATAAAAAAGATCAATATTGAAAAGCATACAATTCGCGTTTTTGTTGAAATCAGTTGATGTGCATGCGGTTTTCGTATAAACCGAATCAATCTCTTCCAATAATTATGCATTTTTCGAGGTTTCATTAAGCGGCCAAAGTGTGCTCGATGCACTTTACTATGCAAAAACCCTAAAAATTACTAAAAATGGCGCAACGTGCATACGATTTTTATGCGCAACCGATTTCAGTAATCTCCTATGAAAATACACAAAAGGACACCTATTTTAAAAGGATCGGTTAAGAACCGCGGGTGTGCCTCCACAATCGATTTTTGATAAAATACGCATATTATTCGCGTATCGATATATTTCTGACCTATTTTCACACAGATTCGCGAATATGATAACACAAGAATGAATGTATGTGAAATCAATTCGAAGGAATCCGCTATTATATACGCGAATTTGTCAAAATAAGTTTTTGCAGTTTTTTACACATTCAAGGTACCTTTATCCGCCGTTTTATTGGGCGGAATTGAACATGGCACGTAAAAAAACTAAAATCACGCGGGGTTCCACGGAATTTGAATGGACCATCTTAAATTAAGACTCAAAAAAAAAGTTTTATAAAAATTTACGCACAAAATTTTCGTCTTTTGTATCCAATTGCAAAGAAGCTACGGTGAGCACATTCATGAGATAGACACCAAACGACGCAAAATCACGAGTTCTACAATATTATAATCAGTTTAGTCTATTATCTGGATGCGCATCCTAATTATAAGAAAAATTCAAAAAAGACAAAAAAGATGCAGTGATTATATCGAAAAATCATACATTAGAATCATATTGTCCATGGGGTATTCTGCAACTTAGTCACTGATCACATGTGTGTGCGTTGTGTGGTTTAGCCACAAATCAGGAACGAACACAAAAAAACTCGTTGGCTTCAACACATTTTCACCCATTTTTTTACATTACCACCATCACAGCTTCCACCAAACTTATTATTTATTACCAATATTTTAAGATTTTGACAAGAACACTCAATTTTATAGAAATGAATTTAAATTATATGCAATATGTTCATATTTCGCGAGTTATAACTTTGCAAACCTCAGCTTCCAGGAATTTAAAAGATTTTTGTAATTTCCCATATATACTAAAAAGGGAACAGTATGAGTTTAGAGGCTCATCTCGGATGACATTTTTACCACACGTAGGCCTCGTCTCCCTGATCAGGAAAAGTTATTATATGGGAGAAGCCAAACTTCCCGAAATATAGACCCTTGATGTTCCGAAATTCCTTTGTTCATAAGTTCGTCATTTAAAGGCCGATGAAGGTAATATTGGTATGGCGTACACATATTTTCACAAAAAGTAGTTTTAATTAAAAAATTATTCAAAATTGCCGGCCTTCTTATGGACCGGCGGAAATCAATTATTTTTCAACTATTTTTTTCAATAACCATTCTTGGATGTCTATCTATGACAAATGGAAAATTCGGCTACGCGATCGAACATTTTAAACATGCAATTCTTAATAGCCGTCAAAATTACCATCATCGGTCCATAAATAAAGCTGTTATGAGCGAGCATATGAATTCCGCAACTTCAGAGGTCCATATCTCGATATATTTTCGTCATCAGGGAGACGAGATCTACCTGTGGTAATTTCAGAAAAATTGAAGATAAGCCCCTAAACTCAACTTAAGCCAAAATATCAAACAAAATAAACAGCTGACTACCATTTTAGAGATGTGTTTTTTGTTTTCTTGATATTATCGATAAACAGTCGACATCGTCGCATGAGTGTTTCGGAATACCAAATCAATGTCGAAGTGATGTCGACAAAGAAACGATGTCGACGACATGCGGAATAGGAATTTTGTTTTGATTTCATATTCGTAATGCCATGTTCTGACGGGCATTCGAACAACGTAGTTCGCTCTCAGAATTACGTACATGAATTAACCCGTTCATACAACACTATTCATAATTCATGTCATTAGAGTTTTTTTATTTCAAACTTTTTGTTTCTTGTTTTACATCAAAATGTTAACATATTTGCGTGAATCACATATGGATCTAAATAGAAAAAATAATTGTCTTTCTCCTGACTATAGTATGAACCTATATCTATTTACTTTTAATTCATTTTTCCATTTTCTCCGAAAATATTGTTGCTATGAATAAATTTTTATATTTTCTCAATTCAAATGAGACATATAAAAAATTGGAGAATTTTTGTTTGGGTTTCCCCACATTTGTTTCTCTTTTGTACGCTAATTAGAACAAAAGGGAAAGGAATGCATGTTGCATTATGTAGATTACAAAATTTACTTCCTTCTGCATATATAAAAACTAGGCAATTTGTTACTTTTCATTCATCATTTTAAATTTTACTGGAAAAGTTTGAAAATTTCATAAATATTTTCAAACTGTCAAAATTAATTTATTTTCGATAAATACCATGGTGCAATTATAAAAGGTAACAGCAAGTCCCAGCTTATTTAATTCCAACGTAATATTAGTGTCAATATGAATTTGACAAATTATGTTTTTAAAAATCACCCAACAGGAAAATTGGGAACGCATAGAATTTGTAATTTTTCATTATTAAATGTGCTCCCGTATTCAACTTACTCAACCTGCCTGCTGGGAAAGTTTGAGGAAGCAAATCTTTCTTCAAGGAACAACTCGCTATTCCCTGCATATATGTGTTACACATATATATGGCTGTGGCTCAATTATAGGAAAGATGTGGAAGCGAAAGAAATATAAATTTGATAGATTTTCATTCATGTTTTTCAATTTTTATTTTGACGATTCGAAAATATTTCATTTTCAAAACAAAAATAATTTGATGATAATTTGTTTGTTTGTTTACATTTTTCTGTCAAATGTGTTGACACTAGTACAACTTACAACAACAAATGTCCATGTGGTTGTTGTATCGTTTTTTGTACAACAACACTTGTTGTTACCTTCTATTATTATACCATGGAAAAATACTCTCAAATGTTAGGGGTGGGACAAAATTATTGGTTATTCAGAGAGTGATTCGAATTGAACAACGTACAAAAGTCGGTGTTCGCTCAGAAAATTTTTTATGGGGAACTAAGTAATTACTTCATAATTAGGGGTCGAACAACGAATGAGAGAGCGAACGACGCTCGTCTGTACATGGCATAATTTTTGTAATCAAAGCACAGTAGGCCTATTCTGTAACTTTTTAACCATATTCGACATTGTTTATTTTACAACAATTTCATTTGTTTGTTTTGTTGTTTTTACAATAACAAAAGAACAGTAAACAATATCGAATGTTGTTAAAAGTTACAGAATAGACCTACAGGTTAGCTAATTGATTCGGCCCAAGAACAGAGAGTAAGAAGATTGAGGGAGTATTAATGTCCCCCAAAAACTATACTGCCGTAGCGCTACTTTTTTCGATCTATATTACAAAATTGTTTATAATATAACAAAAATTGTTGTGAAATTCGCATGGCATAATTATGCAAGGTAATCTCTTTTGAAAATTTGATATTGGCACATTTTTTAATATGGAATTCATATATCAATTTCAAATAAAATGAAAAATAAATTCCTTAACATTTTATGTATTTCGATTGTCACATTTTCAATAAATTAAACAAAATATATTTTCTGAAGCCGAACATTGCTCTCAAGATTTAATAATGGTTGTTACAACTTATATTTATAAGTTTTAAAGGTAAGGAACTTTAAAATATTAATAAATATATATTTTTGCCACTGAACACATGATATTCGTATATTTCGAAGGAAGATATTTTCATTTAAATTTTTAAGGCTGAATACTGTCAAAGGCAAAATTATGAAAACATTGGAAACATATGACTGCATGAGACTACCTTGTATAATTATGCCATGTGAAATTTGGAAGAAAATTTAGATTTTCTGACAGAAATCTGATTCGAAAAATCTAGGGAAACAGTTTTTATTTCTATAAATATGTCTATTTTATTTTAAAATTTTCCATGGCATAATTCATGGTACAATTATACAAGGTAAATGCAAAACTACAACAAATACAATTCAAAAACAACCACATAGAAAATTGTTATTGTATGTAACGCTAGTGTCAGTTTTATATGTCGAAAAATGTAAACAAAAATAGGAATTGCCAATAAATGTTTTTTATTTTCTAAATTTAATTTTTTTGAATTTTCAGAACAAAATTGAAAAACATAAATGAAAATCTTGCAAATATACAATTATATAGCTTCCATATCTTTCTTCCAATTGAGTCATTGACATCCAAATGAGTCATTGAAAATATAAATTTTTCATTATAAAGGGATTTGCTCAAGGTATATTAATAAGGCAACCGTATCCAGGCAGCTGATGATAACATTATATGTCAAATATAATTTTGATTCGCCGTAGGAAAATACAAAATGCAAATTTCAAACCAAAATTTACTAAAATTGTTTTGAAATTAATTTTATGAAATATTCTGAGCAATGCGGTACATTTGGACTGTCCACTGGTCTTAAATTTTCTATGGAGCTTAACACTGATTGTACAAAAGTTCGCGACAATAACTGATATTTGATTCTCTGGTCTTAAATTTTCTACGGAGCTTAACCCTGATTGTGCAAAAATCCGCGACAATAACTGATATTTGATTCTCTAGCAGCCACAACAAAATTCTAGTATTTTGTATAAGCAAACATTTTATATACATATGTATGTATATACCATATCGGACCAAATACATCCACATATTAGATATGATTAAGTTTTGGTTATTATTCACACAAAATCTAACATATCACGTTTACTGTCCATTATTAAAACATTCATACTTATTAGTGGATCAAATCCGCTTCAAATGTAACATTTAATGGATATATGGATTCGGGTCATAATTGTGGCCCTAAGAGCAACCAAACCTTTCATTACGAAAAACTGTGGGTGCTGCCTTTGACCAGAACCGAACCTAAATGAGAAATATCAGGACGATTGGTCCATAACTGCGGACAGAAGTATAGGGAACTGGGACACATGATTGATTGATTCAGCTGGTAGAGATATGACCAATCCGATACACGAAGGTGTGGGCTAACATTTCGTGGCGTTATAAACACATCTTCAGCGTGGACCACATATTGCATTTGCAAATACGGATTTTAATTTTTATGATGATTTTCATTCATAAAATTATAATTTACCCAAATGAGAAGAATTTCAAAAAGAGAATTAAAAGTAAAAAAATATTTTTTGATACTTCAAAATCCTGTATTCTGATTGGTGGAAAACAAATTGCTTCAAAATTCATATGTATGTCAAAGCGAATTAATTGAAATTCGCTTTGTTTGCCGTTTTGACATATCATATTACCAATTCGCCGATGCGGCTACCTTATATATCTACCTTGGATTTGCTGCTTCACATTTTCCAATTAGGAAATTATAGTAAATTGTAAACCAATGGGCAACGAACTTCTGTTGCGATTTCTTTGATTTGATAATGTATAATAGTTAAAGCGCGATTAATACTCTTTTAAATTAATATAGTTGGATTTCTCGTGCCAATTAATGTTTGGAAACCGGGAAATCGAAAAAAATCTTCTGCAGATTTGGGAATATATACAAACTGAAGTTGCCTTGTTTTTTGGTTCACTATACATTGTAAAGCTTAAATTGTATTATCGTATTTCTTGTTTCAAATATGGTGTGTACAACATTTTCCTGCTGGGTATATAATTGTACTATGAATTGTTCTATGGAAGGTAGTCTCATTAGAGAAATTAATAATGGCAACTCTTCTTATTCTGTACCTTGCATACATCATTTCAAATAAAATGAAAAATAAATTCTGTAGAATTTTATGCATGTCAGTTGGCATATTTTCAACAAATTAACAATTTTTTATTTTCTAACGCTGCGCATTGTTCTCAAGATTTTACTATCCCTTTCGTAAGGATCACGTACATACCATAATCCGCGTTATGATGGAATATGAGAAGGGATAGAAAACCAGGTACAGAAATCTACTTCAACACCCATTTTGTTATTAAGTTGCATTGTTCAATTAAAAATACAATTATATTAGATTTTTTAATTCTATATTCACGCAAAAATCGATGTTAGAATACAAACAATTAAAATAAACACATATTTTACTACGTATAATAGTTAATAATGTCTATTGGATAGAAAAGAAACATTTATTCTAATGGATGAAATTAGGAAGTCTGAGGGCATATTACCATTTAATATGTTAATTACCATCACATTACATTAAAAAGTAGACGTATTATGTTGAACACTAGCATAATACGTCTACTTTTTAATGTAGGCAATCGAATTAATTTTAACCTGCTAGTGTGAGAAGGCAACACAAAATCACTATTCAAATGCAAACCTCTCAGTGCAAAAAGTGGAAATTTTTTTCTGAACTGATTCAATTTTATCGGAATATATTGCATATTGGGGATCCCATACAACAGAGCCATATTCTAATATAGGTCGCACAAGAGATGTAACAAGTTTATTGTAATGTAGGGATCAGAGAATTCCTAAGCCCATCGTTTTATAAATCCTAAGACAGCGTGGGCTTTTTTACCATAGAACCTAATTCTGAATCCATTAAAATGACAAGATCAACAAATGAATCTACAGTTAATAAAACAGTACCATTAATATTGTATTGCCTTGTTAAAGTAGAAGATCTGGAAAAACACATATGCTTACATTTGTTTAGGTTGAAATCCATACAGTTTAATTTGCACCATTGAAAAAGGCTATTTAAATCATTTTGAAGTAAGTCAGCTTGCTTAATAGAATTATGGGTGATAAACAACTTTACATCGTCTGCATACATTGGCAACTTGGAATGGATTATTGCTTTTAACAAATAATTTATAAACAGAAGAAAAGGGGAGTGGTCCTGAAATATAATTTAAATTAAATTATATATTAAAAATTCATGGTTAACCCTGTCAAAAGCTTTAACTGAGTCAGTGTAAATACTATCGGTTTGATTACTCTGAATAAAACCTTTTAAAACGGTTGCATTTTTTATAAGATTGGTTATGTTTGAGAGGCCGCTACGAAAACCATGTTGATATGAACTTAAGATTGGCTGAACTTTATAAGAAATTACATCAGTAATCAATTTTTTGAACAATTTTGGAATTGCACTTAATTTCACCAATTCCTCTATAATTCGAGACATTATTTAAGCTACCAGATTTGTGTAAAGGAATTATATGAGATTTCTTCAAGAAGGTAGAATAATTAAAGGGGTAGCCAATGTATCTGAACAGTACTTTAGAATTATGGTAGGACTACCATCTGGACCTGCACTTTTAATTCATCTTAAATTACTATAGCATTAAAATACACAAATTAATTCAAATCAACTAAGACGTATTGAAGGAGTATTAATACTAACACGACCATTTTTATGTATTAGATAAATTTCGTACATTGTTAATCATTTCAATTTGTATATTTTTAGATATCTGGTACGGCAGCTAAATTAGGACATCCCAATGCTTATCATCACTGCACATTGCTTGTGAGCGCAAACAAGTTACATTTGGGCGAATCGTTAGTAAAAGAGGATGTATGTAAATGAAATTGTATTGTTGTATTGGCATTTGTATAATAGTGTGTTTGTACCTGTTTAGGCAAATTACATTAGCAAGGCGACAGCTTCGGTCCGTTCCCCCATTAAGAATCTCGTAGATGTCAATCGCACGGTTAATGTTCCTCAGCTATTGTCTGCAGTGGGTTATGAATTTTTGCGCACTTCTGCTACTGAACTCGAAGACGGAGGCAGCACACAAACCATGAAACAGCGTGGTTTCCAATTGGTAAATCCAACTGAGAAATGGTTCCCCGGCATCAATGCTTTGCGTGAAGAGTTTAGCTCTTGGGATTGGGTCCTAGGAAAAACTCCAAAATTCAGTGTTGAAAAGGAACTGGCTTTGAAAGCCGATAATGATAAGCAGCTGAAAATGAAATTAATTGTCGAAGTCGACAAGGTATGTACACACAAACAATAGTTTTGATCTTCTTAATGACATTTATATTCCAGGGATTGATGACTGACATTGGAATTGAAATGCCTAGCGGAGAACGTGTTCCTGTTGTGTCCCAGTTGCAAAATAAACCATACAATGAAAAAAATTTGAATGGAATTATTAGTGCCTTGAAATTGGTGTCAACAGATAATGTTAAACAAGCCATAAATGGTTTGTGAATAATATATTTGAATTATTATCCGATTTAATCTATGTTTCACTTCAGTGGTGATACAATTTCTTATTATTCTATACTTTCTTACAAGTAGTTGTTATATCCGTGCAATTAATGTTTTGTTATTATTAACAAATTATATAATCATTATTAAAGTATATTTTTTCAATATAATTATGTTATTTTTTTACTAAATATATGCAATTTTCTTATTAAGCACTAAAATATTGTGTGTGATTTTTAATAGGTTGTGTACTACCAGCCAAAAAGGTAAGAAGATGCAATATAACTCTCGAGATGGTTTGGATAGAATGTCCACACATTTATATTGCTCTCAAATTTAGATGAAGATTCATGAATGAATCTATCGGTATTGAAAAATAATCATTAGCCATCATGAATATCCTATACTACAGGAAAACAATACCTCTTTACAAAGGTAGGGCACAGCTACCAACTGATTACAATTTCTTCTCAAGGTGGCTTATTCCATTAAATCAAGATACATATTTTGTGTATGTGTGTGTATTGTTTGGAATACTATGTCAAATAAATTCAAATTTAATTGAAATGAAATTATGTTTTAATACTTTGTAATGGATGAAACAAATTCCCTACTGGATTTTGGAAAGATATTATAAGTTTTCATTCATTTTTCGCGGTTTTAGTTATCAGCCTTATTCTGGGTATTCGCTAGGGAAATTTCTCGCATGTAAAAAAAATTTCGCTCGCCTTATTCTAAATGAATAGGGAGAAGCAAAGAATGCGAGATGCGGATTCGAATTTTCAAAAATGGTCAGCCTTATTCTGGATGTCAATTCCATGTAAATTTTTCTCGCTCTTCCCCTTCGGCTTATTCTGAACAACATTTTTCGTGAATTTTTTCGCATTCTCGCTTTTGCCTTATTCTGAATGAAGTTCGAAAGCGAAAAAATCCGCTTTGGGGAAAAATTAGGTATTCTGAATCACAGGGAGTATGAGAATGAGATGAAAATTTGTGCGAAATTTTCCGCTAATAAATTTAAAGGGAGTTGACTACAAAAACATAAGTAATAACTATTTTTATGAAAAATATTTACACAATACTTATTCTATGACGATTTAGAATATTATAAATGATAGTAAGCACATTTTTAACTGGAAAACAACCAATAAAATGCCATTGGAAATCCTATTGATAACGATGCATGCTGAACCAAGTATTGCCAAGGAATGTGTGAAGGTTATAAGTCGAGTTTGATGCATTTTGGAGGCGAAATACAGACATTTTGGGTGAGAGTCTGTCTCTCTATCTCTCAAGATAAAAATTTAAAAATTGTGAAAAAAACCAAATTTGTCTGATGAGCCGCTTAACAGTGAAAAACATAAATATAAATTATGAAAGAACAAAAACATATTTTTTTTTTTCAAAATTATCGTGTGCATGATTTGATGGAAGAAATAAAGGAGTAGGAGCAAATCATAACATAACAGACCACTTTAAGAATCTGGGGAAATAAATATCGAAATTAAATAAAAAGGCACACAATTATGTAGTGAAATAATAAACTGAATTAATTAATTCAATCGCAGATTTCTTTCCATTATTTTTCCTATTTAAGTAATTGGCCCGCCTCCCGATTATCGAGTATAATAGCGCCACCACAGATTATGTAGATTTTGTCTACGAGCCTTCAAAATACATTCAATTTTAACACAGCTTTCCTTGGTTAATTGACCAAATCGTTAGGATAATTCCAATGATAATGAAATCCTCAACCGTTTGGATTCCATTGAACGACTCGGATTTTATAGGTTATCCGTATTCGAAAAAAACACGTGTTAGTTAAGCGAACGCTTAACAACCGCCATTTTGTAAAAATCTATTTTTAAGCCCGTGGGCGTATAATGCTTTTTTAAACTTTTTAGATCACGTCCTTCTTGTGAGCCGTCCGAAGACGAACTGATTTCTTTCCATTAGTCGTTGTTGTATTCTCTGTTGTAGTTGTTGCACCAAATTGCATCAAAACAATGAACAGCTGTTTCACATGCCATATTGTAGGCTGCCATATTTTTAAACTTTAATTTATTTTCTTTTAATTACAAAGCTATTATACAGCGGATTATTGATATTTCACATATTTATTGTTATAAAGTTTAAATAACAATAAAAAGTAAACATTTTTAATAAAAAAATCAATAAATAAAATATTGAAAAATATTACACAATTAAATTACAATGGGGCAACTTAAATTACAATATGGCCACACACGTTACAACTTAAATTACAATATGACAACACAAATCTTTTTCAACCACCATTTTCGAGAACTCGAATCCGCATCTCGCATTTTTTGCGTCTCCCTATGCATTCAGAATAAGGCGAGAATGTGAAAGCGAAATTTTTTTTACATGCGAGATATCTCCCAACGAATATTCAGAATAAGGCTGGGTGGTTGAAAAAAGATTCGTGTTTCCATATTGTAATTTAAGTTGTGAAATGTGTTGCCCCATTGAAATTTAATTTTATCATTATGTTATTTATTGATTTTTTTAATGTTATTTAAACTTTATACCAATATAAATGTGAAATATTAAGAATCCGCTGTAAAACTGCTATGTAATTAAAAGAAAATAAATTAAAGTTCGAAAATATGGCAACATACAATATGGCATGTGAAACAGCTGTTGTTGTTGTAACAGCCCTATTGCTTTTACACAATGCACTATAGGTAATTTGCCCTGTTTTTGAGGCAACAATTAATAACAGCAATGTTAAACGATTTTTTGACTTTTTAAATGATTTATATGTACAAGAAAGAGAAAACGCAGATTTCCACAGTAGAAACCGCTTATAACGAATAACGGTTATAAGAAACTACACATATAACGAACAAAGCTAATTCTTTCTCAGATATTTTCTTAAGTTTTCTTAAACACAACAAACGGTTGAAAATTATTAGGGTAGTGTGTTAAAAAAAATTCGACCCCGCGATCAGATTTTTAAAGGAATAATTATTACAATGTTGTATGTTTTTGCAGAATGCATTAATAACAATTAATTCAGTACCCATTTTTTACTCTTTAATGTTATTAATATGTAAAAGTGAGATAAAACCATGCTTACTACAGTCGAACACGATTATAGTAAACCCTGGATATATTGAACAACATTTTTTCATATGTCATTTTTTATTTTTAATCAATGCTGAAAAAAATAAATTTTTGGTGGTTTATATTCTAAGGGAAAACCAAGCCCGCCATTTCCTCTTCTCCATTTTTTAGATTTTTTCTCATAATCTTTCCATCAACAACCTATTTGCGGTTTACGAGTCATGTTATTTATTTTGTAATCAAAATTCGTGTGTATTCGTTTTTTTTTCGCGGAAAAGTTCTATCTTCCTTTGACATTTGGTCCATCTTGACAAATGCATGCAAAATAACCTAATTTCCTTTTTTAATTTGACGCATTTTTCGTCCATATTGCTGTTATTGCCAACTTTACGTGCTTTTATTTCTTTCATGAAACCAAATATCGAAAATTTTATTGTTTTTTATTCTGAAGTTCTCTACAAAAAACGTATATATCTTGAAAAAGCAAAAAATCGCAATTTTAGACCTATTGGAATCGATTTAGAAGGCTTTCATTTATATATTACAGTTGTCAAAAGATAAGACAAATTTAAACATTTTATTAAAAGTCTATCTAAAATGACTTATGTGTAAAAAATAAACACATTTCTTTTATTGTAGTCAACTATGTAAATTTTGAATCGCTGCACAAACCCATTAACAAATATATATTAAATAAACAGCACACACCACCGTCAATACTCTCCATGTTTAATTTTTATGTATATGCTTTGCATTTAGCGGTTTTAAACGTTTTAAAATACGACTTGATATTTAAAATTTTTTATTTCTTTAAATTAATTTTCAAAGTGTAGAGTTTAATTCGCAGTTTATGATTTCACTAAATTATTGTGTGCACATCGCATAATTATGCCATGTTGTGTGCCGTTTTATTTAATTTCAATATTTTATTTTTTTCCAAATTTTTAAAGTTGCAAATTATTTTATGATATGCTCATTCTCCTTTATTTTGTCATTCAAATCATGTTCAGTGGTTCATCAGTCATTTTTAATATATTGGTAGCTAAAATGCAAAAAGGCGTAACTAACAAAAGCATAATTGTGTAGGAGAAGCAAAAACCTGTTTTGAATGAAAACTATAAACATGTCAAATGAAGATTTTTCTAAGTTCACTTTTAATATAATATTATATATAATAGACTACAATTCTTTTAAACAAATTTAGTTACTTAGTTTAATGGCAGTCATAACAATTAAGTAAAATTTGTTAGTTACGCCTTTTTGCATTTATCAAATAAACCCACTTGTTGTTGTTGTTGTAACAGGTTGGCTGTTGACGAAAGTTCTTTCCTGAAAAATGTTGATAGAAGAAAACGGAAGAAGGAAAAGGAAAATATATTAATTAATTAGGAATTCGGATTTGAAGAGGGTAGCCGGAGAAATTGTGCCACCTCTATTGGCTTTAGCCATAAGTCTATGGGCAATAGACTCGTAGGCTCGGACGGATAATTGAATAAATGGTGTGTGTCGTGAGGGCTTTGCTGGCAGGAAGGACACCTGTTTAGGGTTCCGGGGACAATGCTCTCTCGATACGAATTGAGTACATTGCTGTATCCGGACCTTAGTTGTGCCAGAATTGAACGGGTTTGCCTAGGAAGAAGCCTCTGTTGTTGTAGGACTTTATTGCATCTGTTGCCATTTATGGCAGATAGCATGCCAACAGGAACTGTCTAGTCAACAACACATTATGTTGCTTGACTGACAACATCCTGGTCTCCTCATGGAGGTGATCGACGCTCGTCATCTGGACACACCCGGTTGCAATTCGGAGTGCATTATTTTGCGCTAAGGAAAGAGGTCCAGACTGGGGCAGCATAATTCAGGATGGAACGACCTATAGCCTTATAAGTCGTTACCAACGTTTCTTTATCCTTGCCCCAGGAGGTGCCAGCCAAAGCTTTCAGAACTTTATTCCTAGCTTTCACCTTCTGGTTGATGTAATTGGAATGCGAGGAGAAATGAAGGAGGCTATCGAAGACCACCCCAAGGATTTGCGGATTATGGACGGTGGGGATGCGCATACCTTCAACGGAAATGTCAAGTTCTAGATTGACTTCTCGCGTCCAGGAAGTGAAGAGTGGCAAGGTAGACTTTGCAGTGGATAATTTTAGTTTGCGCTCCCGGAAGAAGTTGGTGATGGTGGCTAGATAGTTGGAAATTCTTGCACTTACGTCGTCAATGTTAACGCCGGTCGAAATAATCGTACAGTCATCGGCGTACGACACCACTGAAACATCTGGTGGAGGAATGGGGAGTTTCGCAAGATACATGTTGAACAAAATGGGGGAAAGGACACCGCCTTGCGGTACTCCCATTTTGATCTTGCGATATTTGGATTTTTGGCCACGGAACTCAACGAAGGCCTGCCGCCCATTAAGGTAGTTGGCAAGCCAACGTTTGATATCACACGGAAGGGTGGAATTTGTGATATCGGAAATCAGCTCGGAATAATCGACCGTATCAAACGCCTTGGACAGATCTAGAGCCGCCACAATGGTCCGTTCAGGTGGTCGTCGCTGATTGAGGCTATTCGCAATCTTGGAAGTAATTTCTTGCAAAGCCGTAGTTGTGCTATATGATTCCCTGAAACCGTGTTGGTGGGGAGCAAGAACGAAATGCTGTTTCATGGACGGAAGCAATAGAGACTCTAAAACCTTGGCTACTGGTGACAAAAGAGATTCCCCATTAGTAGCGGACTTATCAGGTTTTAGGATTGGAATAATCCGGGCAACATTCCAAATGTCAGGAATTACCAACTGTGACATCGATAACTCGAGGACTTTGGTCAGATAGCCCAGCCCTATTGCTCCAAGCTTCTTCAACATAAACATGGATATGCCGTGTGGACCAAGGGCTTTAGATGGTTTGGATTTGGAGATAATTGCCTCTACCTCGCTGGATGTAAATGATAGTGGCTGCAAGTCTCTTTTAAGATTCTTGAATCTCCGGATAACTGCTCGCTTGGTCCTGTTCTGCGAAGATGGATGCTCAATGAATTGGCGGCAGAACTGCATTGCACATCGGAATGTTGAATGTTATCGAAGGAAATAGCAGGGAGATTTTTATTTCTTTTGGAACCAGATAGACTCTTAATTGTGGACCATAGCTGCTTGGAATTTATGTTGCAGTGGTTAAGGTGTTCTAACCATTTAGAGCGCCTGTGCTCAAGGACTAGAGCATCTATTTCAGCGCTAAGCTGCGGAATTCTGTCGTCAGCGGGGCTTTCGGCACGGAGTTGGTCGCGTTGCTGTGCCAATCTGGATGCCCTGGATGGATAATTTGGTTTCATTAGAGGAATTCTGCCCGCAGGAATAAAGCGTTTTGCCGCTTTTTGAATAAATTCTCGGAAAATCTTCTCACCCTTTCTGGCACATACGGGTGGCGGCATAGGACTTAAGGAGTCCTCAATGAATTTTGTGAAGCCGTGCCAGTTGGCTTTATTATAATTCATGAAAGTACGCTGATCGGGCTCTACGAAATCGCTGGGTTTCTCTACCGTGACCAGGATGGGAATATGGTCTGAATTTAAAGCGACCTCGGTTTGCCAGGAAGTATATGGAAGGAGCGATGGACTGACGATGGAATTGTCCGGAGAGCTCGAACACCTGGCAGTGACTCTGATAGAGGATTCCTCATTGATGGAAGCGAAATCGGACTCGTCTATCTGGTTTGCAATAAGAACACCGCGAGGATCATTTGGAAGTTGAGAATACCATATCTCATGGTGAGCGTTGAAATCGCCAAGAACAAGTTTATTATCTCCCTGCAGCAGATGGATGATGCTTGGATGATAACTAGCCCCAATGCTGTTGACGGGCGGAATATATACATTGACAATTTCAATTTCAGCATCGTCGGAATGAACTGAAATGCTCAAAACCACCAGGAAAGGATCAGACTGGGAAGGAGACGGAGGGGTAGTCAGAGTATATCTGACATCTCGCTGGATGATGAATGCGAGTCCCCCGCCATGGTCTCTATCTCTGTCTCGCCGAATGATATTGTAATTCCCGGAGGAGGATAAGGAACCACTACTGGCCAGCTTCGTTTCTTGCAAGGTAGCAATGAGGATGTTGTTTTCATTCATAAAGTTTGTGATCTCAATTACCTTATTCCTAAGACCATTACAATTAAATTGCATGATTAGGAATGAGGTATTTGGATCACTCCCCTGCATGGACTGCTGCTGTGGAGGCAGGCGGGTGGAGTTATTCGGCGAACGGAAAACCTGTCTGTAACGCTGTTGTCTGGATGGGAAGTTTTGAGCATTCGTTGTTGGAATAGGATGACTAGAAGGAGTGCTAGTCGGAACACTAGAATGAATTCTACTTGATGAATGGCTAGACGGAGTGCTAGCCGTAGAATAGGAAGAGAAGCCCACGCAGTCGTCGGCCGTACAGAGCTCTGCTTCCTTTGCTTCAGTGGTAGCGTCGAAGGAGAAACCTGCCAAGAGCAGCGATTGTGGGGTGAAAACCAAACACGCTGTCTCGAAGCAGGTAGCCCAGACACCTACAACGGAGCAAAGCGACTCTGCAGATCCGAAAGAGGTTCCGGAAGATCTGCGGGTAGCGATCATCGACCGAGCTGACCCCGACGGGTTTATCAGTGAGGATAGATGGGAGCTGGTCGACAGCTATCTGAAGGACCTCTTCCTGTCCGACGAGGTTGATCGAGAGAGCCTGCGGTTTGGCCTGACCTCCTCTTACAAAGGGGTAAAGGTTGTTGATTGTCGCACTAAGAAGACTTAAGATTTTCTTAAGAAGACAATCAACAGCCTGGACCCCCTTTGGGAGGGTGGTCGTCTGGCAACTGTAGCGGTCCGAGAGATACCGAGCGGTATGGTAACCTCGGTGTTTATCCCAAAACCTTTCAAGGGGCTGGAGAAGACACTGAGGTTATTGGAGAAGCAGAACGACGGCCTTCAGACGAGGAGGTGGAGAATCCTCGCCTCGTTTGAAAGGAACGGCGGTGTAGTCGCGAAGTTCGCTACTGATTCTGCGGGAGAGGAGTATTTGAGGAAGAACAAGGGTGAGCTTGTTTATGGAATGGGGAAACTTTGTTTCCGCCTAACAACTCCAAAACAATAAGCAGGCAGCAGCAAGCGCTTAACGTGATTCAGATTAATCTGCATCACTGTAGAGCAGCAGCTGCTGAACTGCTACTCACCCTCTCTTCCTCAAATATCGACGTGGCGCTCATTCAAGTGGCCCACACACGTCAAACATGTGCGTTCGATCGGTGTGAATCGAAGCAATGTTTGACGTGTGTGGTACGGTGTTCACACCGATTTGCCGGTGCGCACACCGATCGAAAGAAATTAAAAATTTTTAATTTTTCGTTGTGCGACGCGCACATGTTTGACGTCTGTGGGCTGGTGTGTGGATATTTTCTCATTTGTTGCGAAATTTCGTGGAGTGCACATCAGCGGACAATATCAAACATATGCAAAAAAACGTTTTGGAAGATTTTTTGATATTTTTTTACACATAATCTACAGTCTGGCAAATAAAAATGTTTTCCCGGAATGAAATAAAAGTATTTAATACATTTAAACTTTTTTCCGTCATCGCTATCGCTGACCATCTTAACGCTTCAAAAATAAATTCGAAATGAAGTTTTGTGGATCCGTTTGAAGTGTGTGGGCTAGGAGCTTCACACCGATCGAACGCACATGTTTGACGAGTGTGGCCCACTTCAGGAACCTTACCTGTACAAAGGCAAGGTGACTGGACTGGGCGACACAACATACACGCTTTTGTCTACCTCCAATGGAGAGAAGGTGAGAACGTGTATTCTTGCTAAAAAGGAGTTAAATTTAATGCTTCTTTCTAATTTCAGCAATGGAGATATGACGACAGCACGACTAGACAGAGGTACCACGAAGCCACTGATAGTCTCTGCCGTCTATCTTCCCTATGAGGCTCCTGACCCACCCGGTACTGTGGTATGCCGCCTATTGGAGGAGATGGGCAGAGTTGGTGATATCATCATCGGATGTGACGCCAACGCACATCACTTCCATTGGGGAAGCAGCAACACAAATACAAGAGGTGAGTCCATTTTCGAGTTTATACTTAGCTATAATCTTAGAATTTGCAATAGAGGCAATACACCAACTTTTGTTAATAGGGTGAGAGGTGAAGTCATCGACATAACCCTCACAAATATGGACGACTCTGGGGTCGTAAACTGGGAGGTGTCTGAGAAATGTTCCTTTTCGGATCATAGACTCATATCCTTCCAGATTCCTACCTCGAGAGCTAAACAGAAACCCTATAGGAATCCTCGGAAGACGAACTGGGACAAATTCAAAGCTAAAACAGCAGTCTCTTTTCGGGATCGTAATGATCTCAAAACGACTGAGGATGTTGAATTAGCTGTGAAAAATGTCACGGCCACTCTTCTAAATAGCTATGAGGCTTCTTGTCCTCTAACATACCCTGGGAAGAAATCTCAGCCGGTATGGTGGTCACAAGACCTTGCAACCTTGCGGAAGGCTGCAAGGAAAGCTTATAATAGAGCTAGTAAGACAAAGCTCAGTACAGATTGGGATGTTTATAAAAGACAATTCAATAGGTACAAAGGCGAAATCAAGAAAGCTAAACGTGAGTCTTGGGTCTGCTATAGTGAGTCGATCGAAGGAGTCAACGAAGCGGCCAGATTCCGCAGAGTACTATCTAAGGATCCAAAATCCATAGGAAGTATTAAGCGAAGTGATGGAACGTGGACAAACTCTGGTAGTGAGACTCTCGATCTTCTATCATCAACCCACTTTCCTGGTTGTAAGGACTATAGGGAAGATGCGCAGTGTGTGCATCAGCCTACAGTTCGGACGAGGGAAGAGGAGAAGATGATAGAAGACACTATAAGATACCCAAAACTGATATGGGCGATAAACAGTTTTCAACCCTATAAATCTCCTGGTCCAGATGGTATAATACCGGCCATGCTGCAACACGCAGATGAACGAGTAATATCATTTCTGCAGGACATTTTTAGGGCTTGTTTACTTCTGTCGTACATACCAAGTCTATAGAAAGAGGTTACCGTGACCTTCATCCCGAAAGCCGGGAAGCCGAGTCATACGTTACCTAAAGACTATAGACCGATTAGCCTTTCTTCCTTTCTATTAAAAACTTTAGAAAGGTTACTAGACTCAGAAATTAGAAATACCATCGACCGTAATAAACTTAGTAAATCCCAGCATGCCTACATCAAAGGCAGATCAGTGGATACAGCTCTGCATGAGGTGGTTGGATGTATCGAGAAGAATATGGAGTCCTCTGGCTACACGTTGGCAGCATTCCTCGATATCGAAGGAGCTTTCAACAATGTGAAGCTAGAGGCAATCCATTCTGCTCTTGTAGACATAGGTATCCCCTCACTCCTTACGGAATGGATTGATAGAATGCTGGAACTTATGAAATTCAATCATCTCAGGATAAAGGTTGTAGCCTATGCCGATGATGTAGTCTTGTTGGTTGGGACTGAGACCCGGGGACGATCGTCTTACCCATACTTACTTATGGATGTCTTGTCTGGTGGCAGGGGGTGAATAAAAAGAAGCTGCTGGCAAAACTGAGCCTA
>NW_026877597.1:0-22414 GCF_032173495.1 Musca vetustissima
GCATGCATTTCAACGTTTCGACATTTGTGGTAAATTAAAAATTGTTCCTATGCAACAGCTCTCCAAGGACTCGTGTACGGTGAGTATGTTAGTGAAATAGACACAATCACATACACATCTACGATAGCAGTATAACCACCATTAATGTTTAACAGCATATCCCACGAGAAAGAAAAGACTTTGGCATTTTTGTTCTTTTTTCGTTTTTTCTTAAAACAGTTGTTGTAGACATTTGCCGAATAGATTGAGTGGAAAGTCATTCGATTGCTGCTGTTGCTGTATACATTTGTTGTAGGTGTGTTTATACCACTTGTCCAAGTTCCTAGCTGAAGAAATAAAAGCGAATTTCATCCTTGGATATTCATGCACTTTTATTACCACTTGCACAATTGGATTTTTGTTGTTGTCATTTTTAAACTCCCGACGAAGTCTTGTTGTAAGAAAATTGAAAACTTCTGCAATTGGCAATAAAGTCCTATTGTGTATGTTGGTCATATTCGAACTTGAGTACTTTGTGTTGTTTTTTTTTAAGTCAAACTATTTCTGTTTGGCATCTTATTGTTTTGTTATATTTCGTTTTTTGTGTTTCTATAAAAATTTGATAGATAGCAGATGTGAATCGGGTTTATATGATAAAATAATTGAAATAGATACGAGTGTTGATATTTCTACAGTATATATGTTTGATTTTTATGAATCGAGTTAATTCGGACCTCCCCTCCCAAAGGATTTATTTCTTACGATAATTTTTTTTGAGAAAATTCGGGTTCCTCGAAATGAATTACTTTGTACGTCTGTGAAGATATTAAGTTTGTGCCCACTTTTTGGAATATCGATCGATGAATCTAACTAGTTATGTGTTCATTATAATTTGTTTATCAAATTACAGGCTGCAGTTATGGACCGTCACGAAATGTTCGGTTCTAGGCAAAATCGACAACCATAGTTATTGGCAATGATCCGATAATATTAATAGAATGAAATGGACCAAACTTTTTTTATTTGTACGTTTTTCTGGTCCCTTTAGATGCCACAATCACAAAATTGCACATTGGAAAAAGGATCTGACCAACTAATGATTATGGCTGTTTTGATGATGATCTCTCAATATTTAGAGGGTCAAAAAATTAATAAATTTAATATTGTGGCGTTATGTTCACTCCGGGAGGTCATGACCCGAAAAAGTTGTCATGTATAAAATTTAATGATTTATTGTGTCTCCAGCGATCCTTAAACTTAAACTGCGTTTTCTCGAAATAGTGTTTTTACGGATTGGCGGACACGATAACTCAAAAACTATTAATCCAATTGGTTTCAAATTAGAGCACGTTATTGTAGACCTTCATAGCTATCGTATGAACAGGGATAAATCCAATAGGTGAAGTTCTTCCCTATTTTCCTCCTTGGTTTGTGGCAAATTTTCAGCATGAACATGAATATTTGCAGAAGGAATTACTGATCAATTGGAGTTATCATTATATGAGGTGCAATGCCTAATTGAGGGCCGATATAGCTCAATTAAGAATCTAACATTTTTCATCACAATACCTAAATTCACGTTAAATATTAGAAATACCGAAAATAGGTATGTATCATTATATGGGGGCTAGGCCTAAATGCGGGCCCATATACAAACTTTGAGTCTATAGTGCAAAATCTACATAAAATCGGCGAAAATATATATGGAAGCTATATCTAAATTTGAACCGATTTTCACGAAACTTAACTCACATCATTCTAGACTAAATTCAGTACGCTATGCCAAATTTCGTGCAAATCGAAAGATATATAGGGACTTTGGTGTACCATTTACCTTAAATCGGACGAAAATATATATGGGAGATATATCTAAATCTGAACTGATTTTCACGAAACTTAACACACATCATTCTAGACTTAATTGAGTACGCTATGCCAAATTTCGTGAAAATCGAATCATAATTAGGAACTTTGGTGCACCATTTACATTAAATCAGATGGAAATATATATGGGAGCTATATCTGAATCGGAACGAATTTTCACAAAACATGAATCACATCATTCTTGACTTAATTCAGTACCCTGTGCAAAATTTCTTGCAAGCCGAATGAAATATATATATTTCGATTTTGGTGCACCATTCTCATTAAATCGGACGAAAATATATATGGGAGCTATATCTAAATCTGAACCAATTTTCACGAAACTCAACACATCATTCTACACTTAATTCAGTACGCTATGCGAAATTTCGGGCAAATCGAAAGATATATGTGGACTTTGGTATACCATTTACATTAAGTGGGACGAAAATATATGGGAGCTATATCTAAATCTGAGCCGATTTTTACGAAACTTAGCACACATCATTATAGACTTAATTCAGTACGCTATGCCAAATTCCGTGCAAATCGAATGATATATAGGGACTTTGGTGCATTATTTATATTAAATCGGACGAAAATATGTATGGGAGCTATATGTAAATCCGAACTGATTTTGGATCATAAGTGCGACCTGTACTTTGTTTACAAGAATATATGGACAGAGCGACATGCAAAAATCGACTCAAGAAGTGATTCTATTCACATTCTCAAAGGTAACCATGTGCCTAGCTCGTTTCCGTTTGCCTGTTACAAACTTATGCACAAAAACATAATACCCTGTACCACACCCAAGTTTCAGGGTAGTCCCCACACTATGGTATCTCCCAATATTGGATTTTATGCGATTTTGGAGATTTTCCACCGAATTGGCCCTAATACCATATTTGGGTTATCATTTCATAGAACATCTTACTAAAAACTATTAGTATTGACTAAAGTGTCAGGGTAGCCCCCATATAATGTATTATTTACACGTATTTCCACCGAATTAGCTGCATTTTGAATTTGGTTCTTAAACAAAGGTCCCGCACATTGCCACTATTTTGTGGTTTTTAGACTCATGAAGTGATATCGCGGGTTTTAAGAGGATGAAAAACTTCTTCGCGGACATATTTTAATGTAGGTTCGCGTTTTGATTTAGCATCTATATTAAGATGTCACCCAGTTTCAGTATTAAGATCCCACCGTCAATAATATCCCGCTCAGATTCCTTTAATTAAGTATTTTGGTTTCTCAGAAGTCTGTACAAATATGAAGTATATTTGATGCCTAAACTTTTTATATACAGACGAAATCGTTGACGGTATCCAAAGTATCGTATAGTTCATAGCGACCGATTTTGCCGGTTCCTTGCCGGATGTGAATATAAAAAGTGCGGTCCGACCCTCGTTTTATAACAAACACCACACATTGGTACATGGTATATATGGAAACAGTATAGATAGGGTAGAAAACGAAACAGACCCCAGGTTAAAATTCAGATTTAGAAAAGGCTCCCATATATTTTTATTCGAAACGCCGATGGTGCTATGTTTCTGTTTCTTCGATTTATACGAAATTTTACATAGCATACCAAATTGAGTCTGGAATGACGTAAATTAAGTTTTCATAAAATCAATGCAGATTTTAATATACATCCCATATATAATTTCGGTCGATTTATCTAAATTGTTTATAAAGTTTTTAAAATGGTACTAGACTTTTCACAAATATAAAATATATGTAGGAATACTTTATATTTATATTTAAGAATGACATTTTTTGCTGTGATTTGGTATTTTAGGTTATCATTGAATGATAACCTAAAATACCAAAAATTATTTATGTTGACCCAAGTTGATATTTTGAGAATTATGGACACGTTTTCAACAGAATTGGCTGTAATTTGGTATTTTGTATTCTCATTGGCTGTAAAATCTCATCTTAGGGTCCTATCATAAAATGAGTTTTCTCCTAGAAGTACCCATTCATTTTATTTTATTTTAGATATTTTGATTGCCATCCTCATTGTGGAGAATAAAAGGTTCGGCCTTTAACATCGTTTTTACTTGTAATGTTCTGATATTGTAGTATTATTATAATACAAGGATATGGATATCTCGCAGATTTTTTCACCGACACGGCAATTATTTTCGCAGAACATAACATGATATGGATAGCCCCGTCCGACTATATTGCTCCGCTAACTGGAAAAAACATTGGAAAATCAAATCCACCATGTGAAGCATATGGAAACTTCAATGCGACAATATGAAATTAAAAAATCGAAAATTTTTTGGAGTGATATTAACAATTTAGAAAAAATCTTGGAACAAATTATAAAATTCAAAAAAAAGTGCCACTGCAACATCAAATTTATATTTCTACTGGTCATAGTATAAATCCTTAGGCTAAAACACTCAAAAACATTTCCTCAAGTCATTACATTTCCTTTCCATAACCTTGCCTGCGGAAAAATTAAACCCGGTTCATTGCAATCGTATCTTGCTCCAATTGAAGGTTTTAGCAGCATTCACCTTCTGCAATGCTGCAGCAACCTTGACTGATTTAAATGATTTTTTTATTCTTCACATTTCATTTTAATTTTTTCGTTGTTGTTGAAATTGCTTCAATGCCAACAAAAGCAGCAGCAACAACATCAGCACCATCACCACCACCACCATTCTTATTTCAGCTCCTTTACAAAGATTAACAACTTTTCATATAAAATATCAAGTGGACTACAACTACTGCTGCCGATTCTTCTGCTCCTGCCACTGCCGGCCGGACGGCCAAACGGTTAAGAGCCCTCAATAACGACTACTCGCCGCACAAATGGACGGAACTTGAAGTGCCATTGCCAGCTTTCTCTTCTGTGTTCAGTTATGTTGTTGCTGTTTTTTCTCCTCGAGGCACACAAAGGAGGCTGGGCAGAAAATTGTTGAATTTGTGTAAAAGTGGCCAAGTGTGTGTGAGCTTGCCATTGTATGTCCGGTTAGTGAGCGCCAGTACTAAGTGAACGGCGTTTTTTATACATAATTGCTACTTTACTCAGCTGTGTCCTTTAATTAAAATTAATATTGATCTTAATATGTATTGGTTATTATTGTCTTTATATTATCCAGCATTCGGTTGGTTGGCCGAAATAAAAATGAATGAATATAGCGAAAAATGAAAATAGGAGTTTATCAAAAAATTAAAGGGTGTTGCAAATTTAACAATGTATTGACTTTAATTTCGTTACCAGCTTAATGATTTATTTAATTTAAATATAATTTGCTAAATACCCCTAAAATTTTTTAATATTTGGTCAGCCTTTAATACTGAATTCATTATTCTAATGAATGAAGTGGTTTAATTGATTTTTATTACGACTATAATTCTCCACTGTCACCTAAGAGATAAGAAGAAGCACATTCGTAATTATGTTCCGAACATGACGAGAAAGCGGATTTCGCTAAATAATAAGAATGACTGTTTTGATGAAAATATGTTAATATTTGAATTCTATGGCGCAGAAGAGAAGTTGACAGAATACCCTAGAGGAGTGGTTGACTTTTAAATTTATACCAATTATATTCTTGTATGTATTCGAATGTGGGTGTTAAATATTTATAGGGATTTTCGGGGCCATTTTGTTATACCTTCCACCATAAGGTGTACAATAAGTTTGTTATTCCTTTAGCAACACCTCGAAATATTCGCGTTTGTCTGTTGAAATCAGTATAGAGCTCGCATTATTGGAGCTTTGAAATTCTACACATATATTGCTATTAAAAATGGTATATCGGTCCACTTTTTAGCTTAGCCCCCATATATAGGAGGACCTCCCAAATATTCCGTATTTTCTTACCAAATTGGTTGTAATTTTGGTACTTTGATTTCCCATTGGGTAGCAAATCTCCTTACCGAAACTCGTCGATATTGACTCACTTTTTAGGAAAGTCCCTTAAACATCGATACTCCCTGTTTAGTCGGTATTTTGGGAAGTTTGGGCACAGTTTTAAACTTAATCAGCTGTAATTTGGAATTTTACGTTCTTATTGGATTTATAAATATTTATGGTGGGAGGTACCAGAAGAAGTTGACCAATGGGTCCCATCTTCGGACTTTAAATTTTTATATCGACTCCAAATTGTCTGAAACGGATTTGTTCCAAAAAATATGATCTATAACCAATATTTCGATGAGACCCATTTTTATCGTATCAGCCATAGACTGAGGGTATGAAAATGATTAATAGTGATATATATATATATAACGCTATAACACAAATTTTGGTATTTTGGGGATTTTGACACAAAATTACCTGTAATTTTATATTTAGGATTTTTATTGAGTAGAAGATCTCCCTACAAAAAAACTATCAATATTTGTCGATGTTTCCGGGTAGTATCTCCCATTATTCGGTATATTGGGGGGTTTTGGCACATTTTACAACCGAATTGGCTCTACTTGTATTTTTCAAATTTTCAAATTTTCCGATATGATCAATATCGGTTTACGTTTTGGTATAGCTTTCATATAATGTTATCTACCCATTATGAAGGATTAAGCCACATTTTGCTACAATTTGCCTGTAATTTGGTATAAAGGTTTCTTGAAAGCAGAAACATTGGGCTGGGGCCCAATGCCAATATTTTGAACGTTTTATCTGAATTTTCCATTGTAGGGCCCTTCTTTGGCCATTCCGGGATATTGGAGGTTATAACTCATTTTTGCGAAATATTGGTATAAAGGTCCAAGATTTAATATTGCCCCCACATAAAGTCCCGCCCCTTTTCTGTGTTAGTAAGTTTTTAACTAAAGATTCTCACTGAATTGCCTATAATTTGTCTATCAAGTTACTGGTGAATTACAAATTTCTTTCCAGAAATTAATCAATATAGGTTAATGTTTTAAAATAGCTTCCACACAAATGACCCGTTTAATTTTCGGTATGATGAAGGTTTTACCCCAGTTTTCCAACCCGTTTTTCTGCAATTTAAAATATTATTTTTTTGAGCATTAACATTCGGCCAGGCCGAACATATGGACGTTTTTACTTCTAAGAGGAATGTTTCTACCAGGTGCATTGGATTCCACTTCTCCGATTTTTTCATTCCTAATCTTAAACCAGTAAAGTTGGACTGGTATATTCTACATATGCATTCTAACAGAAGCCATTTTGAAGGAACTTTGACGAACATAAATATGTGATCTTTATCTATAAATGAACCGACTAACACCAATCCATGTACATGCCTTTTTGCAACCTATGCTAAATTTAATTTCATTCTAGCAGATTCCGAGTTAATGGGACAAATTTATGAAAATCGATTTAAAGCAAACTTGATACACCCCAGCAACTTAGCATATATCACTCTAGACACAATTCAGTACGCTGTGCCGAATTTCGTGAAAATAGAAAGATATATGGGACTTTGGTGCACTATTTATATTAAATCGAACGAAGATATATATGTGAGCTATATCAAAATCTGAACCGATTTTTTCCAATTTGACGAATAAAAGAGTAGCATACGATCTCCTTCTCTAAGCTCGCAAACATCACAGATTGTCCCTGTAAAGCTTCTTGGCTTACGTTAACAGGATTTGCTGTCATCTTCCTTTTGTGTGTAGTCCGAGATTACCAGACATTGCGGAAGATTCCGAGATAGTTTTTTGTTTGTTTTGACAATAGGCGGCAAAGCTGGCTGCCCTCAGTCGATGCATTAAGTTTTCCCCTTGTATAGCCGGTTTGACGTTCGAGATTTCTTCCGGAGACCAATAAAATCCTCTTTACCCCGGTCCTTATTCACCGTTTTCGCCTTTGTGCCTGGAGAATTCCTTGTTATTAGTAATTTCTTCATTAGATCCAGACAGCTTTGCATTTTAGACCCTTTCTTGAAGCAGTACAGATCCAAAGAATTTTGTGTGTTTCCGTTTGCCCATGGCTTCAGTTTTAGATGCGTTGAACTAAAAGGTTAGGCATAATTTACATCTATCATAGGTCGGTCGGTTGAACTACTGGCGAGTATATTTACCATTTCGTTATCTATTATTCCTATATGAATCGGTTCCGATATGAATCGTACAAGACCATCACACAATAAATTATTTTTGGTTTTTATACATTCTAATGCTTTGAAAAGGAGTCTGAGAAAGTGGGTCTGGCAGTAAACGGCGAGAAGACCAAGCTGATGGTAACAACGCGCAAGACGTCCAGTAGACTCGGACCAACTGTGGAACTTGAGAACTACAGCTTAGAGGTAGTTAAAGACTTATATATACCTTGGTACAGCCATAAATAAAACGAATGACATCAGTTTTAAAATTCGGAGAAGGATTGTGATGGCCAACAGATGCTACAGTGGTCTATGTAAGCAGTTTAGAAACAAGGCCACCTCCCGCCAGACCAAAATCACACTTTATAAGACGCTGATACTACCCGTGCTATTATATGGATCAGAAGCATGGGTACTTGCGCAAGCAGATGAGGCAGCTCTTGGGGTGTTTGAGAGAAAAATTCTCCGAAAGATCTACGGGCCGGTCTGTGTCGACGGTGAATATCGGCGTCGAATGAACCACGAGCTTTACAATTTATACGCGGACATCGACATAGTCAGTCGTATTGAGCTGCAGCGACTACGGTGGCTAGGCCATGTTGTGCGGATGAATGAAGATGCCCCAGCTCAAAAGGCATATAAAAATGAGCCTACTGTTGTTTCCCGTAGAAGGGGAAGGCCACGAAATAGATGGAAAGACCAAGTAGAAAACAACCAAGTAGACCAAGTAGAAAACAACAGCATATAAAAATGAGCCTACTGATGTTTCCCGTAGAAGGGGAAGGCCACGAATTAGATGGAAAGACCAAGTAGAAAACAACATCATGGAACGTGGTCTTCCAAATTGGTGGACTTGCGCACAAGACAGACGCGCTTGGAAATCTTTTTAAGCTCGGCTTATGGAACAACCGCAGTAATGCAGTTTTGGATTTAACTGTTTTAGAGGTTATAGCTTTTATGGCGTGTTTGCTGTCTGTCATTATATTTATTATATCCTGACCAGAGTTGTCACTAAGGCAGTTCAGGCATTCCGCCTGAGCATGCACCTCCGCCTGTGGGATCGAATTGTGATCTGTTTTAGGTACTTCAATGAAAAATCCAAAAAATCTGTGTAACCACAGCTAACAGAGGGCATTTCAGGTCCGACTCAAAGCTACTAATTGAGGATCCGCGCGGTCTATTGTGTCCGGTGTCGATCTAATCGTTCATGGCTTTAAGTCTTAAAGCTGCGAGGGCTGCTTCATATTTTATTTGAATGTCAATTGGATGTATATACAATATAGTCTCCGAAGCTCTCGTTAGTTTTGTCCGCATTACCCTACATTGCTGTCCACCAAACTACCGACGCGTATGTTACGATTGTCTAATAATGCTCTTATAGATTCAGTTTATTATCTTCTGATTAAAACTCTATTTAGAGCCTAAGGCTCTTCTGCAGAAGGAACAGCATCTGTGGGCTTTGTCTATCCCTTCCTGTTTCTAGTCTTTCCATTTAAGTTTTCTTTCTAGGATGACCCCCAGATATTTAACTTTAATTAGTATGGTTATCACTTTGTTTTGAAAGATGGGTTTCTCATAGTGTCCTATTTTTGTCTTTCTAGTGAAGAGACATATCTCCGTCTTGGCCGGATTTACGTTAAGGCCCCTCGGCCTAGACCAATTAAACACAGTTTCAGCCTTTCAGCCACAACAAGTTAGGATTCTTTCCCCTCAGAAGAATTATAACTACGTCTGCATAACTAACATACGGTTTCAAATACCTCCTCAGTTAAGATTCCTAAGAGACTATTAATAGTGGTAACCCATAGCAGTGGTGATAAAATTCCAAGGGACCAAAGCTGTTGGTTCAAGCATCCGAGTCGGTCACTATAGTTGCTGGAAGTTCCCGATTTTTTTCTCTTCTGTCTGAATGATAATAAACCTTATTTTCCTATTGAATGTGCCCCTGTAAGTGTCATACTACGCTGTAATTTGTTATTTGTCCATGATTTCAATTCATTTGATTTAATAAAAATAATTCTGAATAGCTTTTCTTCATATAATTGTTTGAATGATTCGGGTGATAATTAAATAATTATACCCTCAGGGAAAAACAACACAAAGGACATCTGCAACAATTTGAAATAGAATAACCTGCCATGACCTAAATTCTATTTACATCTTCATTTGCTTCGAAATGTTTCTCCTGCCACAGATATCTTAGAAGTTTCAAGTGTTAAGCAAATGATTTAATAAAATGAACCTTTGAACTTACACCTTAACGCACACAAACACAGCAACACCCACACTCAAGCAAACATAGTTAGTGTCAGTGATGTTGGTGTCACCGACACAGCTATTTTCTTAACCTCACTCGCACACACACACAGTGTAAATGTTCGTTCGGTCTTTAGTTGCTTGGTTTTATGGAAAATAAAGTTATGGACAGACACACGGTCAGACAATGAAGTCGTTAAATGAATCCTTCGTCTTGCAGGACTACTAGAGTTCTTAGACGCCAGTGGTGGAGGTGACAACGACATGCTGCGGCCACTTAATGTCAACGTTAATGTAAAACTTTTACGGTGGTTTTCTGCTGTTGCTGGCTGGCTGTGTTTGCTGCTATTCCTGGAATTAGTGTTGATTATGATGTTTATTTCGTGCCCTTGGTGGCCTCCTTTGGCGAAGCGATTGTCCAAGACACTGACTGGGCTGCGCTCAGCTTAGAACATAACAAAGATTTTAATTTGTTCAACTCACATTAAATGGTACGTGACACCCCCCTTGTAGAGTTTTATGGCTGCAAAACTTTTCCCGGAATGTGGCAATTATTTGCATTCTCTTATGGACAGGGTTCACTAAAACCTGATCAGTGAAGGATAAATGCGTTACGTCGAGAAATTATGTTGAAGTGAATGTGAAAAAGGATTTTTTATTTTAAATGCATTTGGAGCTTGGTGAGGGGATAGAAGAGCTCAAAAAGAATTCTAGAAATATAAGTCATTTGGGGTTTATATAAAGGATATGCTATAGATATAATCCTAAGAAGTTAACATTTTTTTAAGATGGGTTTTTAGAGGGAGATATTTTTAAAATCGCGAGGTCTTCTGTAAATTAAAGTCTCTCAAATGGATATTCTAAAGCTAGAATATATTCAGGTTTACAGACAGAAGTCCACACAGGTTCATAAGATAGAAGCCCTCCTGAATGTCTTTTGTTTCTTTGTACAAAGGCAGAGGCTTCTATAAGTTGAGAACTTTCAAACGGTTTTCTATTAGTGGCTATCTATAAATAGGGGCATATTAAGAAGTCTAAGAATTCCTCTTAGATTAAAGACCTTGTGGAGGAATAAATTAATGTACATTTATTTCTTCTAAGAACTTCTGTAAATAAAAGCTCGTGAAGTGGTCCTCTAAGGAATATCATCTTTAATAGAGGATTTTTCTATAGGAAGAGGAATACTCCATGTCTTCCATAGGAAGAAGAATAGGAGGAAGAATACCTGCTATATGAGAAAGAATATCCCAGCTCTTCTATATAATAGGAAGTATACTTCCAATGGAAGTATAATATCTGCAGCTCTTTCAAATGAAGAAGAATACCTTCAGCTCTTCCATAGGAAGAATACCTGCAGCTCTTCCACAGGAAAAAGAATACATACAGTTCTTCTCTAGGAAAAAGAAGACCTCCAGCACTCCTATATGAAGAAAAATACCTATAGTTTTCCTATAAGAAGAAAATTACATGCAGCTCCCCTATAGGAAGAGGAATATCTGCATGTCTTCAACAGGAAGAAGAATACCTAAGAACTTCTATAAATAAAAGTTCGTGAAGTGGTCCTCTAAGGAATATCATCTCTAATAGGCGATTTTTAAGAAGAGCTCTTCCAAAGGTTGAAAACTTTTCTGTAGTTTTAAAAAGCGACATCCAAAAGTAATTCTGCAGATTGGACATTGAAGGGAGGAGTTCATTCAGAATATTTAAAGTCGGTTGATACCTTCATATGGGAGTTACGACTTTTTAAATAGCTGACCGCTCTTTGTGGGTCTTCTTGTTCTTCTTTTGGGATTCTTAGTTTTTACGAAAGATTCAGAGGTTATACCCATCTACTGCGTAATGCATACAGCTTTGCCGCCAGCTGAACATATATTTTCATAACAGTCTCGCTCAGCTTACTATTTTAATCAGTCTACTGGAAGGTATTTTTTCAATGCGGATTTTATATTTGTGTACTCTTCCTACCGTCAATAATGGGTTTTAGGCCCTGCATTGTAACTATTTTTTTTAATCCTTTTTTTTTAATTTTATACCCTACACAACTATGTTGTCAGGATATTATAGGTTTGTGTGGTCCAAGAGTTTGTAACGCCGCGAAATATTGGTCCTAGACTCAACTTTTAGTATACCGATCGATATCGACTATCTGAGTTGATCTATTATAATTTGTAAACACGATATAGGCTACAGTTATGGACCATCCTCCACCAAAATTTACATATAGGACAGATTCTGCCCAAAGAAAATTTATTTATTACTTTATTTTTGCCTCTTTTTCTGGTCGTTCTAGAGGCAACAATTATGACCCAAAAACCACGACATTTATACAAGGAAGGGAATATGGCGCAAGAATAAGCATGACTGTTTTTGTGAAGATCGGTCAATGTTTTGCAGGACATTGAACCCAAATGAACCCAAACGTTTGTGTGAAAAATTACAAAAATTTTGCTCTATGGCACATATATAAGGCTGGGGGAAAAGAAATCCATTATTTTTTCAGCAGATGGCTGTTCGCAATAAATTTTTTTGCTGTTTTTTTGAGCAATTAGTATTATTTGCCCCAAGGACGAACCCTATTGAAATTGGTGAAAATCGGTTCAGATTTAGATTTATTATATTGGGGGGAAAAATCCATTATTTTTATATGAACTATAGGACTTTATTTAAAATGATTCGGAATGTCCAATTCGGCCCAAATTTGCCTTTTAAAGGTAACTTCATAATGCCTCTCTCATAGAAGTCCTACTCTCTATTTGCAAAAAACTCTCGTAGTCGAATTTCGCAATCCTCCCTAGATACCAATTTTTTATCATTAAAGAAATTTTGCAATGCTAGAAAAAGATGATAATCGCTTGGTGCCAAGTCCGGCCTGTATGTCGGATGTATTAAAACTTCCCTACAAAGCTCCCGAAATTTCTGGCGAGTCACTGTAGATGTGTGTGGCCTGGTGGAACACGATACCTTTCCTGTTGGCCAATCTGGCCGTTTCTGGTCAATTGCTATTTGCAAACGGTCCAGTTTTTGACAGTACAGATCAGAATTTAGCGTTTGGCCATATGGAAGCAACTCATAATAAATAATCCCCTTACAGTCCCACCAAATGTATAGCAGAACCGTTAGTCCTAGTTTGGCCACCGTTTGAAGTGCTTCGCCGCTCTTTGACCACGATCATTTTCATACAGGGTTATCGTATCTGATCCATTTCAAATTTACAGCCACCATCCGTTTAAGAAATGGGTCTATCTCATTTCGTTTGACAAAGGCATCGCATATGGAAATTCGATCCATATTTTTTTCTGTTAATTGGTGTGGCACCCATACATCGAGCTTCTTTTTGAATTCAGCTTTGTGTAAATGATTTAACTCAGTTCCACGGTCGATTGTTAGCTCCTGGACGATTTTACGACTGCCAACATGCCGGTTATCTTCGATCATGGATTTCTATTTCCCCAACCTAATATATATTCGCCCGATTTTTAGCAAAAAGTGCACCAAAGAGTAAAATTAAGGCCGATTGACATACAATTTTGGACATCGTACAGAAGTTAGTACAGCCCAACGTGTGCCAAGTTTTATTGAAATCGGCTCAGTTTTAGATATAGCTCCCATATATATTTTCGTGTAAATTTTATCGAATGATGCACCAAGCAGTCAAATTTAGGCCGATTGGTACGAAATTTTGCAAAACTTTAGTACGTTTTGCAAAATTTCGTAGTTTATCGTGTGACAAGCTTTATTGAAATCGGTTCAGGGGTAGATATAGCTCCCATACATATTTTAGACCAATTTTTAGGAAATGGTGCACCAAAGAGTCAAATTAAAGCCGATTGGCAACGTACTAAAGCTAGGATAAGCCTAACGTGTGTCAAGTTTTATTGAAATCGGATCAGATTTAGATATAGCTCCCATAAATATTTTTGTTCGATTTTTAGTAAATTATTAAAATTTGGGTATATTTTACATTTGTATCCTAACAGATGACGCGTTTTGTTATAAATCTATATCTGAACCGATTTCAGGGAAACTTGCCAGAGACTATTTTATATAACATCAGTACGTTGTGTCAATCGGCCTAGCTACGGATCTTTTCACGTCATATCATTCTAGACTTAATTTTAGACTTACCAATACCAAATTTCGGGCAAATCGAAATATATAGGGTCTTTGGTGCACCAATTACCTTAAATCGGATGAAAATACATATGGGAGCTATATCTAAATCTGAAGCGATTATCACGAAACTTGGCAGACATCATTCTAGACATAATTCATCACGCTGTGCCAAATTTCGTGCAAATCGAAGGATATATAGGGACTTTGGTGCACTATTTACCTAAAATTGGACGAAAATATGTATGAGAGCTATATCTAAATCTGAACCGATTTTCACGAAACTTAACACACATCATTTTAGACATTATTCATTACGCTGTGCCAAATTTCGTGAAAATCGAAAGGTATATAGGGACTTTGGTGCACCATTCTAAATTTGAACCTAATTTTCCCAATTTCAATAGGGTTCGTCCTTGGGCCAAACAAATGAGCTATGCCAAATTTCATCCAATTCGCGACCTGTACTTTGTTTACAATTTAACATGGACAGACGGACGGACAGACGGACGGAGATGCATAAATCGACTTAGAAAGTGATTCTATGCATATTCTCAAAACATTACAAACATATGCACAAAGACATAATACCCTGTACCACAGTGTGGTGAAGGGTATAAAAATGCACAACGTTCGATTTTTAGTGAATTTTGCACCAAAAAGTCAAATTTAAGCCGATTGGCACAACATTTTCGACTGTTACATGGTGGCTACACTAAAACGGGAACCGATGTATCCCATAACAAACATCCTAGGAGTACTAGCAATGTCTTTGCAAAATTTCAGAGCTCTATTTTAAATATTGAGATCTCTATCATGATTTCATCAGACGGACAGACGAAAACGTATAAATCAACATAGAATTTTATTCTGGTTCTGCCACAGCCACATTATGATTTACATAATCGCATAATCGAACACAAAAATAATAATTTAATAATACTTACGAACTAACCGAATTGATGAGGTGTGAATGAAAATGACTGAAGGACTTCACCAAGAACACAGAATTTTTAGAAGCTTAGGGAGAAAAAATCTCAAGTTGAGTTCTTCTAGCTCCCTTTCTAGAGCACACAACAGGCATTTTCATTGGTTTAAGAGAATATCCTACTATTGCATATGTGGTGGCGTAAAACACCCATCTGTTGAACAGTTCTTCAACGAAGATCTTCTTCATAATACAGAAGACCTTCTAGCGACCTTCAATACAGTATTCCTTCAATATTTGGTATATATAGATTAAATTCTATTTTATATGAAAAAAAATTGTGTCTATTTAATCTATTCAATTGAGCTTCGATCTTTTTTCTTAGCAAATCATCAAATTGCTTGTGTAAACTTTTAGGTAATGCAGTTTTGATTTTTTTCCTTTGGCTCTCTCGCTCTATCCATCCTTCACCTATAATTATTCACTTGTTTACTGATTATCTATAAATCAGGACATCGACGAAAAAAGAATCTTCCAACTGCTACTGAAAATCAGTACCCATTATTACTTCGTCAACGAACGTACGTATATACGTACCCAACAATAAGAGTTCATTTCCCATTCATGACAGTTCGAGTTGAGGCGACAGCCAACTGTCGGCGAAAGGTACTTTATGAAATTTACACATTCCCGATGTGTTTACACTGTGGACCGTATGGTGTTTACCACTATATTGAGGGTACAATGAACAGCAAAAAATACAGAAAAAATTGAAACTCATCATAAGGCCCGAGAAAAGTGCACTGTTGGCTCATTGCAACGATGAGTGGCTATGTCACCCACCTACTCATCTCTCCCCCCATTTTCCTTCCTTTTCCATCTACTTTCGGACATTCATAAAAACATTATAATTGCAAAGTTTTTACAAAAGTACAACAGACACACAAACACTCACTTGCATTTTTTGTTGATCGGCACAATTTTTCTTAATTGTTTGCTGATTTCGATGCATTCGCCAGTCGCAGTCTCGGATAATTCAATTTTAATTGAATTAATTGCAACAGCACCAAAAACAAAACAGAGGGGGAGAGAGAGAGAAAAAATCCCTATCGCTACCATTGAAGCTATCGTACGTAACAGCCTAGGCGATGGCTGGGGTAACAAACTAAAATGTCGATGTAGGCAATGTTGTCCTCTGGCTCTGGAAATGCATAATCAATGAAACGAATCCGAAAACAGTGAAACGCATCATCAATTCGACAATATAATGCTAGGACATGTTCACCACCCACACGAGTACATGTATATCGACTCGATTTGAACCAGAAGATATTGCCAGCATGTGTTCGATTGGTGGAGGTGTGTGTGTGTGTGTGTGCGGATACGCACACAATCACGCAGTTGCAGTAAATATTATAACACGAACACTACTAGGCCAGCAGCATGTAACAAATTGGCTGTTTGTTGTTCGGAACAGTAGCGATTGAACATAATGGGGGAACTCCGGATCAGTAAATTAGTGTTGGCATTTAAACTGCGATTTATCAAATGGATATATCCTCAGATCAGAATTATTGGGATTCTTACAATTTAAGTGGGTCTATAGAACTTATATTCAAGCACGGTCATCGAGAATAGTAAATTAATTAGTTCGGTATATTTCAAGCGAATCGCATATATTTCAAATTTAATTATGGTATGCCATAACTTTATACCCATAATATCTGAACAAGATTTTTACTGTTTAGCAGAATCAAATCAATCAAATTATATACATTTAAGTTTAATTGGTTGATCCGGTACAAAATAAATTTTAGTAATCTACAAAACATAACCTATAATTTATACGACATTCCCCAAAGATCGGGTAAAAGTGGAAAAGAATATCGATTTCTTGTCTACTTTTTTATCTATCTGATATGGACTTGTTTGCCAAAAAATTAGATTCCTGGTCCATTCCTGCACACTATTGTATCATATCCCCCATAAGGAATTTTACACCGCTCATACCATTGATTCAATTCATTGTTTTGAGTTATAAATGCTATGAATATAAAATCGGAAATATATCAGAAACTGATTTTATATATCACTTACTTATTTAGCTGGCTTGTGCCATAACTTTTGTTCCATAAACCGAGCTTAGAAAAGATTTCAAGGCGCGTCGGTCTTTTGCGCGGTTTTTCATATTGGAAATACCATGTTTGGCAATGTTGTCTTCCACTTGATCATTCCATCTAATTCTGAGTGATCCATCAGCTTGTTCGCTTTAAATGCCTTTTGAGCGGGGGCATCTTCATCCATTTCCAAAACGTAGTCGCTCAGCTCGAAACGTCTGACAATGCCGATGTCCGAGAATAGATGGTACACCTTATGATTCATTCGACGGCGATATTCACCGTCAACGCAGATTGGCCCATAGATCTTACGGAGAATTTTTCTTTCAAACACCCCAAGAGCTGTCTCATCTGCTTGCGCAAGTACCCATGCTTCAGATTCATATAATAGCACGGGTAGTATCAGCGTCTTGTACATTGTGAGTTTGATCTGGCGGGAGGTGGCCTTGTTTTCCAATCTGCTGACTTAGACCATAGTAGCATCTGTTGGCAAACGAGATCCTTTTCCGAATTTCAAAACTAATGTCATTCGTTTTACATATGGTGGTACCAAAGTATATAGAGCTTTAACTATCTCGAAGCTGTAGTTCTCAAGTTCCACAGTTGGTCCGAGTCTACTGGACGTCTTGCGCGTTGATACCATCAGCTTTGTCTTCTCCCCGTTTATTGCCAGACCCACTTTGGCAGACTCCTTCTCAATATGTTTTAAGGTGGCAGGCCTGAAGACGCATTGGTGTGGTCCAATAATGTCATTGACCATTTGCTTTAGTCATTCACTCAGCACCCTGGATATCAATTTATATGCGATGGGAGGAAACGTATTCCTTTATAGTTGGCACATATCGTCTTGTCTCCTTTTTTGTTCACGGGACACAGGATGCTGAGGTTCCAATCATTGGGCATGCATTCATCTAGCCAAGTTGTACTAATCAGCTGGTGCATGCTCCTGACCAGCATCTGACCACCGGTCTTGAATACTTCGGCTGTTAACCCATCGGCACTTGCTGCTTTATTATTCTTCAGCCGATTGATTGCTATTCTGACCTCATCTTGGCTAGGTGATATACACTCTATACCGTCATATATTATTGGTTCTGGGGTATATTCTTCACCGCAACTATCTATTACCAGAAGCTTTTCAAAATGCTCCTTCCAGATCCTCAACACGCTATCTCTTTTCCATCTTCATTTCTACGGAAGAATGTGCCTGCACAAAGCATACGGTTCGATATTTTACTCGTTGGTAAAATTTCCGGACTTCGTTCGGACTTCTGTACATCTCGATTTGTTCCCGCTCATGTTTTTCTTGTTCTTTCTTATTTTTAATGAAAATACGTTTTGTCTCTCTTCTTTCTCTCGATAATTCTCCAAAGCATTACGTCTTGATACTGTCTGCAGGGTTGACCTATCCGCTGCGTTTTTCACATCGGTAGCATTACGACACTCGTGATTGTACCACGGGATTTTATTTTATATCAACATAGGATATAAATATCCTAATTTTCTATTGCTTAAAACTGCCGAATAGTTTACGCAATATTGAGCTTCCTTTCAAATATACCTTCGCCGATGACTGTTGTGACGGTGTTCGTTCAACACTACAAGATGATGATAACTGAATTGTCCGACGGCATACGAGTATTAGCACCTCAATCGAGCACGTACTGTTTTTATGTGACTGTGTCTTTGTGTGTGTGTGACCAAGGCGAAAATGCCGTCAAGTTTTACAATTACTTGACTTTTATGTGAACAATATGCGACCGGTGTCCTGTCCAGTCGCTGTTTGAACACAGACACACGCACATACACTGGCAGTTAGTAAACGACAGCCTGTAGTTGTAATAACGTGTGTAATTGCTACTACTACTGCCACTACCAACAATTGCATATCGAACATCGTCCGACGAATGCAAAATGTCGAATATAGCGAACACACAAACACATCATTGGGCGGCATGGCAAACAGAACAAATTGAATTTTAATTAATTTGTTGTTGCTGTGTGATGATGGTAGGCTGGTTAACTGGCTGACTGGCCGCCTGGACGAAATCAAGAATAACCGGAGAGCAATGTGCGTTAATTAGGATAGTAAATGCAGAAAAGTACATGAAACAAATAAGGTCACACAAGCGACGACGATGCTATCAGGTGCCAAGGAAACTACTTAACCAGTCAACCTCTGATCCGCAAAAAACAATATCAACTCCAAAGATGAACTGCAGTTAATGGATCATCAGACTTTGAATTATAAATAATTAACAAGTGTTGTGTTGTCCCAGTGGACAGTGGCATAGTTTTTAAATCAAGTAAATAAAACCATTTTCCGAGTGATAATTGGGAGTATGGGTTACAAAATGGGAGGTTGGAATACATCTTCCGTGCCCAAAGCTGTGATGGTCCTTGGAAAAATTGTCTTTAAAAATCTACGCTTAAAGCTGTGATGGTCCTTGGAAAAATTGTCTTTAAAAATCTACTCTTAAAGCTGTGATGGTCCTTGGAAAAATTGTCTTTAAAAATCTACTCTTAAAGCTGTGAAGGTCCTTGGAAATTAGTCTTTAAAAATCCACGCCTAAAGCTGTGAGGGTCCTTGGAAAAATTGTCTTTAAAAATCCACGCCTAAAGCTGTGATGGTCCTTGAAAATTTTTTTCTTTAAAAATCCACGCCTAAAGCTGTGATGCTTCTTTGAAAAATTGTCTTTAAAAAATCCGTGCCCAATGCAGCGATGGTCCTTGGAAAAATTGTCTTTAAAAATCCACGCCTAAAGCTGTGATGGTCCTTGGAAAAATTGTCTTTAAAAAATCGACGCCTAAAGCTGTGATGCTTCTTGGAAAAATTGTCTTTAAAAAATCCGTGCCAAATGCTGTGATGGTCCTTGGAAAAATTGTCTTTAAAAATCCACGCCTAAAGCTGTGATGATCCTTGAAAAGCTGTGATGATCTTTGAAAAAATTGTCTTTAAAAATCCACGCCTAAAGCTGTGATGATCCTTGAAAAAATTGTCTTTAAAAATCCACGCCTAAAGCTGTGATGATCCTTGAAAAAATTGTCTTTAAAAATCCACGCCTAAAACTGTGATCGTCCTTAAAAATTTGTCTTTAAAAATCCACGCCTTAAGCTGTGGTGGTCCTTGGAAAATTTGTCTTTATAAATCCACGCCTAAAGCTGTGGTGGTCCTTGGAAAATTTGTCTTTATAAATCCACGCCTAAAGCTGTGATGGTCCTTGGAAAATTTCTATTTAAAAATCCACGCCTAAAGCTGTGATGGTCCTTGGAAAAATTGTATTTAAAAATCCAGGCCTAAAGCTGTGATGGTCGTTGAAAAAATTAGTCTTTAAAAATCCAGGCCTAAAGCTGTGATGGTCCTTGAAAAAATTTGTCTATAAAAAATCCAGGTCTAAAGCTGTGATGGTCCTTGAAAAAATAAGTCTTTAAAAAATCGACGCCTAAATCTGTGATGGTCCTTGGAAAAATTGTCTTTAAAAAATCTCACTTATTCAATATCCTTATTCAGTACTCAAATAATCATCGTCCTCACATTTGGCCACTGTATATCCTATTGTGCGTATGTATATTTTTCAATCGATTTAATTTGTAATTCATGGAGAAAAATGTAAAATTTTTATTTTATTGGTCGGTTGGTTGATCGGTCGTTCGGTCCAGGCATTGCCACAATGATTTATCAACGCATAATACAATTAATATTTAATAGAGGTACTCATTTTCACTTTAGTGCAAGGCGTAATGAAAAAACAACAACCCCATCAGAAAATGCAGTTCGGGGGGAGGTGAAGTGAAATATTTTGCAAACGACAGCATGTGGACGATACCAATAATTTACATTTTTACCAAACCGAACGGTAATTTGAACTAATTATTTTTGTAAAAATAATTACGCATACACACACGTGCACACATGAAGTGAATTAAATGAGTCCATCATTTATTTGGATGTCGCTGTTTGCGTGTGTGTGTGTGTGCAAAGTGTGTAAAGTTACAAATTTTACAACCAGTTGTAAATGTAATTTCATTCATTGAACTTTAAAAGATATAATTGAGTGTAATTGCCATTTAAATATATACGTATGTATATATTATGTAAAATGTTTTATAACAAAATGCTTTGAACAGAAATAAATCAATTTTGCCCATAATAGATAATTTAATTACATTTGGCCGAAAGGCATAAGGAAGCGTTTAAATTTGTATCGATTTTAATGATTCAAAATAGGTGAAGTAACATAAAATTCTAGAGAGAAAATTCAATTTAGTAGTGCTCATAATATTGGTTAGCTATAGTCTAAATGCTTGATCCGAACCAACATAGAGTGTTTTCAACAACTCCAAACACATTTAATTGGATTTGATTAAATCATCCGGAGTTTTGCAATTTGCTTGAGGAATTGAACGGTATTGGCGACCTGGTCATTGGTTGCGATGGCAAAGCCCACCAATCCAAGAAGTGAATCTATATTCTATTTTATACATAGATATAATCAGGATATGTAATAGGGATAATACAGCGACTTTTGTAAATAGAGTGAGAGGCGAAGACATCGCCCTCACAAACATTAGCGAGTCTGGAGTCAGAAACTGGGAGGAGGAGGGATAAGTTCAAAGCTAAAACAGCATCACCATTCTCATAATGATCTCAGAACGGACGAAGTCAAAGGAACGTTTCTGACGTGCTTTAAGACGACGAAAGACTGCTCAAAAAGCATAATCATGACTAGTAAGACGAAACTTTGTACAGATTGAGACGTTTACAGAGAACAATTCAATAGGTACAAAAGTGAAATCAAGAAGACTTAGCGTAGGTATTGGGTTTGCTTTAGTGCATCAATTGAAGGAGTAAACGAAGCGGTTAGGTGGAAGTACTCTTGATCTTTTATTATCGACCCACTTACCTGGTGGTATGGATCAAAATTACGATGTGCAGCATATACGTTTGGTTCGGACCGAAGATAGAGGAGAAGCTACCCAAAATAGAAAATATGACAAGCTACCCATTTTATTCAAGACAACACCATAAATTGTACAAGATTAGCGATTGCCAATACGCTTACACGAAAGGCAAAAGCAAATTTCCGCCGACTATTTCCGATATAATGCAG
>NW_026877598.1:0-22289 GCF_032173495.1 Musca vetustissima
TATATTACATCACTTTGACAAATAATGTGAGAGACAGAAAAATACAAATTTACACTCATAAACACACTTTCATTGAAGCGACAACATTTCTTTAAGACTTATTACGGGTCATAAAAGTCAGTTTTACGGTGTCATATGTTTCAGCTTGTTGTCATGCCGTGACCATAATGACGTCTGGAGAACACGTGATTTTCGAGATTACATGAGGTTTTTTCGCTTTTAAATTTTATAGGAAGAGAGAGGAAATAAAATAGATCAAGTGAAAAAGCATTAAGTTCGGCCGGGCCGAACTTTGGATACCTTCCACCATAGATATACTGACAGGTACTAGAAATGAAATAAAAGGGGACCTATACCGACATTTCTAAAAACAGAAATTGTTAATGGATAATTATACCCTCAGTCTTATGGCTAATGAGGGTGTATATACTTTAACACGATAAAAATGTGTCTCACCGAAATATTGGTTCTAGACCCCATGTTTCTTTGGACTAAATCCATTTCAGAAAATTTAGGTTTCATCCAAACTTTGCCCATCTTATTATTTCTTCCATACGTAGTTCAAATTCGAAGATGGGGAATATCGGTCCACTCCTTCTCTGGAACCTCCACACAGTGTCTAGGTCTAAATGCGGCTATAGTTCATTATCGAACCTTATGTTCTTATTTTTTATCTCGCTATCCTCCGCAGGTGAAATGATTACAAGAGAATCTTAGAACCAAACTCAAAAAGCGGAACAAATCAGATAAATATTTTAATATAAACCAGTAAGGAAAGTAATAAAGTCGGACTGGGCCGACTATATGATACCCTTCCCACCTATGACAACTTATGATAAATTTAATTTCATTCGGGCAGATTTAGAGCCGTCTGCGTACCATGGGACAAATTAATGGAAAACGATTTATAGCACAATTGATACACGCTATTCGGTACGCCGCCCTGTTAAAAACGTAATTTCAATCAGACACCCGTTTCAAATACATATGGAAGTTATGGATGCATCTGTACCAATTTCAAACGGAATAACGTCATTCAAATCTCAATTTGATACGTTGTGCAAAATTTCGTATTAATGGGACAAACATTAGGAGTTTAGTACACCATTTATGTAAAATCGGACGAATATCTGTGTATATGTGGGAGCTATATTGAAATCTGAATCGATTTTTCCGAATCTTACAACACACTATTCTAGACTTAATTCAGTACGTTGTGCCAAATTTCGTGCAAATCGAAGGATATATAGGGACTTTGGTGCGCCATTTACATAAAATCGGACGAAAATATATATGGGAGTTATATCGAAATCTGAACCGATTTTCACGAAACATAACATACATTAGTCTAGAATCCATTCAGTACGTTATACTAAATTTCGTGCACCATTTACATAAAATCGTACGAAATTATAAATGGGAGCTTAATCTAAATCTGAACCGATTTTCAAGAAATTTAAGATACGACTTTCTAGACTTAATTCATTACCCTGTGCCAAATTTCGTGCATATCAAAAGATACATAGGAACTTTGTTGCCCCATTTACATAAAATCGGACGAAAATATATATGAGAGCTATATCTAAATCGGAACCGATATCCACGAAATTTAAGACACGTCTTTCTAGACTTAATTCATTACCCTATGCCAAATTTCGTGCAAATCGAAAGATATATATGGTCTGTGGTGCACCATTTAACTTAAATCGGACGAAAATATATATGGGAGCTGTATCTAAATCTGAACCGATTTTCACGAAACTTCGCACACATCATTCTAGGCTTAATTAAGTACGAGGTGCCAATTTTCGTGCAAATCGAAAAATATATAGGGACTTTGGTGCACCAATTACCTTAAATCGGACGAAAATATATATGGGAGCTATATCTAAATCTGAACCGATTTTCACGAAACTCAGTACACATCATTCAGGACCTATTTCAGAACTCTTTGCCAAATTTCATGAAAATCGAATGATATATAGGGACTTTGGTGCACCATTTACATTAAATCGGACGAAAATAGGTATGGGAGCTATATATAAATCTGAACCGATTTTTATGAAATTTAAGACACGTCTTTCTAGACTTAATTCATTACCCTATGCCAAATTTCGTGCAAATCGAAAGATATATAGGGACTTTGGTGCACCATGTACATTAAATCGGACGAAAATATATATGGGAGCTATATCCAAATCTGAGCCGATTTTCACGAAACTTAGCACACACCATTCTAGGCTTAATTAAGTACGCTGTGCCAAATTTCGTGCAAATCGAAAAATATATAGGAACTTTGGTGTACCAGTTACTTTAATCGGACGAAAATATATATGGGAGCTATATCTAAATCGGAACCGATTTTCACGAAATTTAACACACATCATTCTAGGCTTAATTCAGTACGCTATGCACGTCTTTCTAGACTTAATTCATTGCCCTATGCCAAATTTCGTGCAAATCGAAAGATATATAGGGTCATTGGTGCCTCATTTACCATAAATCGGACGAAAATATATACCGATTTTTTTCGGACGAACGGACATGCATAAATCGACTCAGAATGTGATTCTATGCATATTCTCAAAAGGAACCATGTGTCTATCTCGTCTCCTTTTGCCTGTTACAAACATATGCACAGAGACATAATACCCTGTACACACAGTGTGGTGAAGGGTATAAAACGGGGGTTATACGGGGACTACCCCAAAAAAGGGGCGAATATTAATAATTTTTGGTAGGGAGATTTGTTACCATATACGACTACAAAATACCAAATTGCAGTAAAATCGGTTGAAAAACGCCCTCAAGAACCCCAAAATACAGAAAATTTGGGTTACCCTTCCTTATATGGGGGCTATCCGAAAAAATGGACCTATACTCATAATTTTTGTGGAGAGGTTTGGGGCCTATTAAGAACTCAAAATACTAAATTACAGCCAATTCGGCGGAAAAATACGATCAAGAATATATATACATTATAGGGTCGGAAATGATTATTTCGATGAGTTACAAACGAAGACTGGATTTTTAAATATTTTTTTCGATGATTGTTACGGAGTGAAAATCCATTTAGAATACTTTTTTATTATTTTTTATTAAATCTTTCTTGGTTCCAAAACACTTTTAAATCCCTATAATTGTCTTCCTTAACCACTTCGGTTATTTCTGCGGCGGCGGTTGATGCGACGACGTCTTACAGCACGATTTTTACGCTGACGACGATGTCTGCGGTTGCGGCGGATTTTGCGATTACGACGGATTTTACGATTACGACGAGCCTTGTTGCGACTGTTGCGACGGCGAGTACGGCGCATACGACGATGGCGACGAGCGCGTTCTCCCTCCTCATCATCGGCCAGGGCATTATCATCCTCATCAAGGGAGGCGGCTTCAATTTCATTCTCCTCAATTTCATCCAGAGCCAAGGCACGAGGAGTTGGTGATGGGGCTGTTGGTGCTGGGGCTGTACCTGTTGGGGCTGGTGCTGTACCTGTTGGTGCTGGTGCTGGCGCCGTAGCTGTGGGTGCTGGTGCCGAAGCTGTGGGTGCTGGTGCTGTTCCGGCAGGTGGTGAGGTTGGTGCTGGAGCTGTAGGGGCTGTGGCTGTAGCGGTGGCTGTGGCTGTTGCAGGAGGTGTAGCACCACCGCTTCCAGTAGGTGAAGTACCACTGCCAGTTGGAGCAGTTCCTGTACCAGTGGGTGAAGTTCCAGCACCAGTTGAAGTTGTAGTAGCCGTATTAGTTGGTGCTGTACCAGTACCAGTGCCAGTGCCTGTGGTGGTTGGAGTTGTTGGCGTGGTTGGTGCAGTGGGTCCTGTTGTCGTGGTCGTTGTTGTGGGAGCAACCGTGGGTGCGGTGGTACAAAATTGGGTCTTACCCATGGCACAGAGCTTGGCAGCAAAGCCGCCGCCACCATTGGCACCACCTTTGCCGCCAAAGAAAAAGCCATTGACCACGGCATTAGAACCCAAAAGGGCTATGCACAGCACTAGAAATGTTAATTTCATTTTTTTTTTTTTTTTGAACTCCCTGACTTTGCGAGGTTGATGCTTAGAAGAGGAGGAATCAAATGAATTTGATGTTGTTATCCAAATTTCCTGAGACTTATATAGTGAACCCAACGATGAATAGGGAAATGGTTGTAACTTGTAGTTGGGTTATGTACGTTTTGTTTGTTCCCAAAATGCAATTGTTCAAATAATAGAATTGGGTCAATAGAATAATGGTAGGGTAAACTGACAGCTGTTTTATGTTTGAACACATTCGATCTTGGGAAAAAATTTATTTAAATAAAACCAACCCCTTATATAGGCCTTGAAAAAAATTATTTGAAAAATCCAAGCCTTATATAAGGCCTCAAAAAAATTATTTAAAAAAAATCCACGCCTTATTTGAAAAATCCACGCCTTATACAGGCCTTATTTGAAAAATCCACGCCTTATATAGGCCTTGAAAAAAATTATTTGAAAAATCCACGCCTTATATAGGCCTTGAAAAAAATTATTTGAAAAATCGACGCTTTATATAGGACTTGAAAAAAAAAATATTTCAAAAATCCACGCCCTATATTGGCCTTGAAAAAAATTATTTGAAAAATCCACGCCTTATATAGGCCTTGAAAAAAATTATTTGAAAAATCCACGCCTTATATAGGCCTTGAAAAAAATTATTTGAAAAATCCACGGCATATATAAGCCTTGAAAAAAATTATTTGAAAAATCCACGCCTTATATAGGCCTTGAAAAAAATTATTTGAAAAATCCACGCCATATATAGGCCTGGAAAAAAAATTATTTGAAAAATCCACGCCTTATATAGGCCTCGAAAAAAAATTATTTGAAAAATCTACGCCTTATATAGGCCTTGAAAAAATTATTTGAAAAATCCACGTCTTATATAGGCCTTGAAAAAAATTATTTGAAAAATCCACGCCTTATATAGGCCTTGAAAAAAATTATTTGAAAAATCCAAACTTTGTTGTGGTTCATAAAAACTATTTATAAAAAGTCCACGCCTTGTTATGACCCTTGAAGAAATATTTATCAATAATCCAGGCCTTTTGAGGACCATAACAACATTAAATAATTTTTCTTTTTAATTACAAAAAAATAATTCACATATATTTTTTTACATCGGCAAACATTTTTTCTTTCGCCATGCAATTTATCCATACGGAATTTCCATTGCTCCAGAAAAGAATTCTGCCATATCCCCTTATGCAGAAAAGAAAGGAAGACGGAGGAGAAAAAACCCACACATATTTCCTTAATGTCCCTACCGAGATAAGAGAAGAAAGCGGGAAAAAACATCCGACCACTTGACAAACGGCTACTCAATAAATTGTGTTGCACAATGCAACAAATTTCACATTGTCCACCAATGAGGATGGCGATGCGGCAGCCGCGTCATTAATTAGGATAGCCCTGTGAGCCACACAAGGCACTGAGCAGGGCGTGAAGTGCCTTACACATGGCAACATAAAACATGTGCCACAGTCTGCTACGAGGAGCAAGGGGAAATTCCAAAAGTAGTTTTCCAAGTTGCAAATATGAACATGTGACCGTGTGCATGTTCGTGTGTGTGTCAGACGATCACTGACCAAAACTGAAAGTAACTGCATTGTTTACATCTTCAGCGCCGGCCAGGCAGTCGGAAATTCCTCCAATGATTCTTAAACATCAAAGATAAATTTCGAAATTAGTAAATGGCAGAGGCCTCTGTCTCCATACATACCACTTGACAATGGCGTATTGTTTATTTGAAATTTGTTTCTTTGCCTAGCCCTCATATCCATGTCCAAGTCCAAACAGAAAGCCCTTTCGTTGGGCATCTAACCATCGATCATTTCGAAAAAATGTGGCATGTCATTTGGTAAGGAAATGAATTTGTAAGTTGCGAATTAAAGACAACAGCAGATTGCTAAGGAATATTCTTAGCATGGGGGACTATAAGAGGATTTTTAAAATTCTTATTTATTTAAGAAATCCACGCCTCCGTATAAAAGCGAAGCTCTTCTACATCAGTCTCATTTGCGCCCATGCTCCGACCGAAGATAAAGATGAACAGGCCAAAGACATATTTTACGAGCACCTAGAAACAGCATATGATCGTTACCCTGGCCATGACATTAAAATTATGCTAGGAGATTTTAATGCAAAAATCGGAAGGGAAATATCCTTGTCTCCACCGTCGGAAACTTCAGCCTCCATGAAGAAACATCAGACAATGGTATGAGGTTTATTGACTTCGCGGCAGCAAAAGATATGGTAGTTAGCAGCATCAGATTCAGGCAACTGGATATACACAAGGCCACTTAGATTTCTCCCGATCGAACAACGAGAAATCAAATTGATCATGTTGTGATAGACGGCAGGCATTCATCCAGTGTTTTAGACGTCCGATCAATCCGGGGAGCAAATATCGATTCGGACCATTACATTGTGGCAGTTAAGGTACGCACCCATCTTAATGTAGCAGCAAAGGTACGATCTAATGAAACACGGAAATTTGACGTCGAAAGGCTGCATACACAACAGAACGCAGAAGTCTACTCCGCTCAACATACCCAACCGCTCGATGAAATCACCCCTTGTCCCGATAATAATATAGAAACACAATGGCAGAGAATTGCCCACTCCCTACAAATTGCAGCAAAAGCAACACTTGGGTACCAAAGACCACCATCAAGAAATCCGTGGTATGATCAGGAGTGTTGTAATGCTACTGATATGAAAAACGCAGCGTATAGGGCAATCTTGCGCATATCAGCAACACGTAATGCGATGGAGAAAAGAAAGGAGAGAGGAGAAACGTATTTCCAAAAAAAAAGAAAGAACAAGAAAAACGTGAGCGTGAGCAAACGGAGATGTACAGGAGTCAGAATGAAGTCCGAAAATTCTATCAACGGGTAAAACACTAAACCGAAGGCTTTGGTGCAGGCACATCCTCCTGTAGAGATAAAGAAGGAAACTTGGTGACAGATACAGACAGCGTGCTGAGGATCTGGAAGGAGCATTTTGAAAAACTTCTGGTATCAAATAGTAGCGGTGAAGTGGATACCCCAGAACCAATAATAGATGACGGTGGTAGAGTGTATACCACCTAGCCAACATGAAGTCAGAATAGCAATCAATCGGCTGAAGAATAATAAAGCTGCAGGTGCCGATGGGTTACAAGCGGAACTATTCAAGACTGGTGGTCAGATGTTGGTAAGGAGCATGCACCAGCTGATTAGTACAATTTGGCTAGAAGAGTGCATGTCCAATGATTGGAACCTCAGCATCATGTGTACCGTGCACAAAAAAGGAGACAAGGCGATATGTGCCAACTATAGAGGAATAAATCTGCTTCCCATCGCATATAAGGTGCTATCCAGCGTACTGTGTGAACGACTGAAGCCAATGGTCAATAACATTATTGGACCATACCAATGTGGCTTCAGACCTGGCAAATCCACCATTGACCATATTTTCACTCTGCGCCAAATCCTGGAAAAATATGACGAAAAACACATCGACACATTCTACCTATTCGTCGACTATATAAAGCCGCATTTCCGTTCAGAGGTGTATAAAGGCATGTCTGCGTTTGGCATTTCTGCAAAATTAATACGTCTATATAGGATAACGTTAACAGACACAAGATCAGCAGTTATAGTCGGAAAGGACCCCTCGGAGCCCTTTAATACCGAACGAGGATTCAGACAAGGTGACAGTTTGTCGTGTGACCTTTTTAACATCCTGCTGGAAAAGGTCATACGAGAGGCAAAGGTGAACAGAAATGACACTCTGTACACCAAACAACACATGTTTCTCGCCGATGACATCGACATAATGGGTCGAATACTGAGAGCGGTAAGAGCCACCTTTGAACAAATTGAGAAGGAGTATGTCAAAGTGGGTCTGGCAGTAAACGACGAGAAGACCAAGCTGATGGTATCAACGCGCAAGACTCCCAGTAGACTCGAACCAACTGTGGAACTTGAGAACTACAGCTTCGAGGTAGTCAAAGATTTTATATACCTTGGTACCGCCATAAACAAAACGAATGACATCAGTTTAAATAAATAAGTAGTGGATTTTTTAAATAATATTTTCGATGTCAATTTGGATGGTTTTTTAAACAATTTTTATTGAGGACTGTAACAGGAGTAGATGTATCAAATATTTTTTTAATTTTATTTATTTTATTTTTTTTTTTTGAGAGCTATATAAGGCGTAGATTTTTTAAATCTTTCTTATTCGAGGCCTTATAGAAGGCGTAGATTTTTTAAATAATTTTTTTTCGAGGCCTTAGAAGGCGTGGATTTTTTAAGTCATTTGTTTCGAGGCCATATATATGGCGTGGATTTTTTAAATCTTTTTTTCGAGGCCTTATATAAACGTGGATTTTTTAAATCCTTTTTTCAAGGCCTTATATAAGGCGTCACATATTGACTAGCTGAGTCAAATAGCCTGTCCATTATAATTTGTAAACACGATAGAGGCCACAGTTATGGACCAATCTTCACGAATTTTTGCATGAAGGATGGGTTCCGGCGAATGAAGACCTCTATTGTTTTTGTTAAAGATCGGTTAATATTTAGGGGATGAAATGGAACAAATATCCAATTTTTGTCCGTTTTTCTGGTCGCTCCAGAGGTCACAAATATGACCCAAACATAACAAATTTTTACATGGAGAAGGGGATCGGGCCAAAGAAAAATTACAAAATTTTTATTCTAGTGTGTACATTTACCCCTGAAGGATATATACCCGAAAAATTGATAGTATATCTTAGATGAGTGGTTAACCTTTAAATTGATACAAATTATATTGTCATATGTACTCGGATGTGGGAGTTACACTTAAATATTTACAGGTGCTTACGTTTTCCGATATTATTTAGTAACCCATTGCCACGCTGGAGGTTGGAAATATAGCGCTGATGCTTTAAAATGTTCCATGAGAATCCAGTTGTGGTCAAAGACAATACCTATAATTTTTGGTGATGGCCAGACAATTATAAGCCGAACATCTCAACACAACTCACTATGAATGGTATTTGGACAAGTAATTAGAAGGGCTGTACTGAATATTAGTAATACTCGGAATATATGTCAGTGTAAGGAAGAGGTGCTGTTGACCTCTTACCGGACAAGAGGGTGCAAATATCACGAAATATTGCCCAGGCTCGGAAAAAAATACCCGCAGAAAGTTAGAGTAGCGTGGTAGTTGTGTAGGGTATCGTATGCCCGGCCCTGTCCGACTATACTGTCCCGCTCACTGCTTTAAATATTTTTTTTTTCGAGGACCATAATAAGGCGTGGATTTTTTAAATAATTTTTTTCGAGGCTTTATATAAGGCGTGGAAGCATTCAGAATATGACTAAGAGGCTGCCAATCGCATATGACAATATTGTCAAAGTGCAGATCTTTTTAATTGATGCTAATTGTTAAGGGAGGCAACAGCCATGCAGGGGGGACTTGTAAATAAATGCAAGACAAGTAACAAATACTTCAGTTGCTTTTTTTATTTATTTTTTGTTTGCATTCCAACTTCGGCCATATTCCATCTGATACTGCAGTTAAATGTTGATATTTAGTGTCCATGGTCATTCTTAGTTTTTAATGCCGGACTGGACTTTGGCTCTGCTTCCATAATATGCTCCAAATACAAAAAGAATGTATCATCGTGGAACCAAATACAAAAAAAAAACTGTATAAGAAGAAACAACACCGACGTTAAATAATGCTAAGTGAGAAAACAACCAACCGGCCGGCCAGTCGTCCGCCATTCCCCGCCAAATAATAAAGACGCCAGCCTCAGCAGACCATTTCAAGTAGTTTTGTGGAAAATGTTTTTGAGCAAAAGAAAGAAGTAGTAATTGTTGAGATCAAGTGTTCCGCATGTGCTGCTGATATATAGATATGTACGAATGCATGTGGCAAATGCATCTGGTTTATGAACCGTTGTAGTCGGAACTGTGGGCCTGTATTTATTTTGAATATGAAGCAGAAACAAACAATTGCATTTGGATTTTTTTTCATAACTGAAATAAGAGATGTTCAAGAGTCCATAATAAATTTTTGCATAAATATGGCACGTATCTTTGAATGATTGAGGCTGGTCCAAAAAAGAAAGAAAACAAAAAATAAGATATGTATAATGAGATAAGTGTTGTTGCATAATTCCACAACGAATTATGAGAAGAACATATATATGGATGTATGTGTTGATATATAACCTATTTAGATTTAGGTTAATTTTTTTAAAAATATTTTCCTTCCAAAGCAATGTGAGGCGGGGATTTTTTAATATTTTTTTCAATACTATATAAGGCGTGAATTTTTAAAATAATTTTTTCAAGGCCTTAAAAAGGCGTGGTTTTTTTCGGTGCCTTATATAAGGCATGGGGGTGTCATAGACTTTATCATGGCGAAGTCCAGGCTTATCTTGGTCCCTCTTTCATCTCAATTGTGGACACTGACCTCCCCGTCACCTGGGGTAGCTATTTTCATCACCCGTTAAAATAGTGAACTAATATCTGCCGCGAGTTCACCCATGAGAACTATAACAAATGGGTTGAGGCGTCGGGTTAGTTGCCCACTTTCGGAAAACCCCCTCTTGCTATGAAAAAGCAACGAAAAAGAAAGCTAAACCCCACCAATGTTGACGACCCCCGCAAACGTATAAAGGACCACGATCTGCACGTTGCACAGAACAGGCGCAGTGATCGCTTTGGCGGATGTACTCAAGAAGTACAAAGCCGATATTATTGCCTTACAGGAAATGCAATGGAAAGGGACTGGCGTAAGTAAATCAGATAACTACGCCCTGTATTATAGCTGCCATGAAACGAGGCATCAATTTGGCTGCGGAATAACAGGATAATAAAAGGCCTGGTCTCCAGATTCACTCCAGCAGATGAGCGAATTGCTGTAATCCGTATAAAAGCGAAGTTCTTCTACATCAGTCTCATTTGCGCCCATGTTCCGAAGATAAAAATGAATAGACCAAAGGCATGTTTTACGATCGCCTAGAAACGGCTTATGACCGTTGACCTGACCATCGGAAGGGAAAATATCTTTGGCCCCACCGTCGGAAAATTCAGCCTCCATGAAGAAACATCCGACAACGGCATGAGCGACGTAAAGCTACTGATATGAAAAGCGCAGCGTATAGGGCAATAGCAACACGTAATGCGATGAAGAACTATCGGAGAAAAGAAGAGAGGATAAAAGTATTTTCAGAAAAAAGAAGAAAGAACAAGAAATACGTGAGCGTGAGCAAATCGAGATGTACAGGAGTCAGAATGAAGTCCGAAAATTCTACCAACGGGTAAAAGACCAAACCGAAGGCTTTGGTGCAGGCACATCCTCCTTTAAAGATGAAGAAGGAAACCTGGTGACAGATACAGACAGCGTACTGAGGATGTGGAAGGATCATTTTGAAAAAAACTTCTAGTATCAAATAGTAGCGGTGAAGAGGATACCCCAGAACCAGTAATGGATGACGGTATAGAGTGTATACCACCTAGCCAAGATGAAGTCAAAATAACAATCAATCGGCTGAAGAATAATAAAGCAGCAGGTGACGATGGGTTACGAGCCGAACTATTCAAGACTGGTGGTCAGGAGCATGCACCAGCTGATTAGTACAATTTGGCTAGAAGAATGCATGCCCAATGATTGGAATCTCAGCATCCTGTGACCCGTGCACAAAAAAGGAGACAAGACGATATGTGCCAACTTAGAGAAATAAGTCTCCTTCCCATCGCATATAAAGAGCTATCCAGCGTGACATTATTGGACCATACCAATGTGGCTTCAGACTTGGCAATTCCACCATTGACCAGATTTTCACTCTGCCCCAAATACTGGCGACACATTCCACCTACTTGTCGACTATAAAGCCGCATTCTACAGCCCTATCCGTTCAGAAGAGTATAAAGCCATGTCTGCGTTTGACATTCCTGCAAAATTAATTCGGCTATGCACAGGCACAAGATCAGCAGTTAAAGTCGGAAAGGACCTCGGAGCCCTTTAATACCGAAAGAGGATTCAGACAAGGTGACAGTTTGTCGTGTGACCTTTTGAACATCCTGCTGGACAAGGTCATACGAGAGGCATAGGTGAACAGAAATGGCACTCTGACATCGATATAATCGAATATAATGCGAGCGGTAACAGCCACCTTTGAACAAATCAAGAAGGAGTCTTATGATGGTATTAACGCGCAAGACGTCCAATAGACTCGGACCAACTGTGGAATTTGAGAACTACAGCTTCGAGGTAGTCAAAGATTTTATATACCATGGTACCGCCATAAATAAAACGAATGACATCAGTTTTGAAATTCGGATGCTACTATGGTCTGAGCAAACAACTCAAAAGCAAGGCGAATGAGGCAGCTCTTGGAATGTTTGAGAGAAAAATTCTCCGAAAGATCTATGGGCCGATCTGCGTTGACGGTGAATATCGCCGTCGAATGAACCATGAGTTGTACCAGCTATTCTCGGACATTGACATTTTTAGACGTATTGAGCTGCGTTGGCTAGGTCAGGTATATAAAAGCGAACCAGTTGATGGTTCACGCAGAAGGGGAAGGCCAAGAATATTATGGAAAGATCAAGTCGAAGACAACATTGCCGAAAATGATCTTGCAAATTCGAAAATCTTTTTTAAGCTCGGCTTATGGAACGAAAATTCTGTCACAAGCCAGCTAAGTAAGTATATAAGGCGTGGATTTCATAAATCATTTTTTCGTGGCCTTATACAAGGCGTGGATTTCATAAATCACTTTTTTTGAGGCCTTTTATATGGCTTGCATTTTTTAAATAATTTTTTTCCTCTTCTCCTTTTTAAAATAAAAAAAAATTCTTTAACCTAATCTCAGTTTCTGATCCTTATAATTTGACCAATTTTTAAGTTGACATTTTATTAGCCATTAATATTTTGCGTCTCTTCATTAATCAACGTCATTTTAAATAAATATAAATTTATAGAAATTATGTAGACTTTTTTCGGGTGGGCTGTCTGTTTTGCAAGTAATTTTGTTATCCTAGGTTTCTTTTTTCGCAGTGTCATTATGGCTGACAACAGTCAACAGGTTGGCAAAAAAAAAAAATGTAAACAACAGAGGACTAAAATTAAGGTCAACACAAATATCTTGTAAATTTGTTTTAACACTTTTGTCTGCCACCAGCCAAAGTCAATGTTGACCCTTGTTATTTGGAAAGTGCAGCGTTTTGGTATGAGGAAAACAAATATTTACAAGATGGAAGGCATTATTTATAGCAAAGTTAAAAATAAAATTATTTGGTAGTCGGGAAAATATTTTCAAAAAATCATCTAAACATTATGACCTTTGAAAAAATATTTTTAAAAAATCCACGTAATTCTCTGACCCTTGAAAAAATATTTTTAATAAATACCCCTCTTAATTTTGAAAATAATTCCTCTAAAAAGAATTATTTTAATTTCTTTCCAGAATTGATATATTTTTTTTTAAATGACTCACACTTCTACCAGATGTCAATTCTCCAAGTGACCTTGTTTTCCTGTCGCCCACTTGCTACTTCTTGTTTTTTTGTTTCACTGATAAGTATTTAATTGCAAGATTATTTTTATCCCACTTCCCTATTCTCGTGGAAAATTAATTCACTTGCAACTTGCTTCAGTTATTTAATTTTTCTGATCCGACGACACTTGGATATAATTAATACGAACTTCTGAGAATTTTTGCTTTAATAATGAAATAACAACAACAACAATAGCAGTAACAAACTTAAAACAATAATTGACTCACACACATCTGTATGTTTATTTTCAGACTTGACTTCCAAAGTTTTATTGTACACTTTCAGCTCAATATCAGAAGATATTTCTGAAGTAAATGGAAAAAGAAAGAAACAAAGAAAAAAAACGAAGAAGAAAGGGTTCAACACATGCCACGCAAAAAGAGAAAATATTACATTGTCATCTGACAATTGAATTGAAGTCAGTTTCAGCAGCCAGCACTGGGAGCCGGCAGCTCCACCAACGCCAATATCGTCGTCATCATCATCATCTTTAAAGTTTATTGGTGTGGCAATGGTTAGAGAAGACGCAGAATATGATAGTGCTTACAATCGCACAAATGTTAATGACACTACCCAGCTATAGTTTCAAAAAGTCACACATGCACATATACACACTCACAGTACTCCATTGTTGTGTGGGAATATAGGATTATGCACAGGAAAAAATACGTTTTTCAAATCCATGCCTTAAAATATTTTGAAAATCCACGCCTAATATATATCTCGAAAAAAATGATTTAAGAAGTCCACGCCTTATACAGATCTCGAAAAAGTGATTTAAAAAATCCACGCATTATACAGAACTTGAAAAAAATGACCTGAACCGATTTTCATTCTAGGCTTAATTCAGTACACTGTGCAAAATTTCGTGTGAATCGAAAGTTATATAGGGACTTTGGTGCACCATTTACATAAAATCGGACGAAAATATATATAAGAGCTATATCTAAATCTGAACCGATTTTCACGAAACTAGACACACATCATTCTAGGCCTAATTCAATACACTGTGCGAAACTTCGTGGAAATCGAAGGATATATAGGGACTTTGGTGCACCATTTACCTTAAATGGGACGATAATATATATGGGAGCTATATCCAAATCTGAACCGATTTCCACGAAACTTAGCACACATCATTCTAGGCTCAATTCAGTACGCTATGCTGACTTCGTGCAAATCGAAAGATTTACCTTATCCATATCCAAATCTAAATCTGTACCGATTTTCAGGAAACTTCACACACATCATTCTAGACATAGTTCATTACGCTGTACCAAATTTCGTGCAAATCGAAAGACATATAGGGACTTTGGTACACCATTTACATAAAATCGGACGAATACATATATGGGAGCTATATATAAATCTGCACCGATTTTCATAAAACTTAGCCCACATCATTCTTGGCTTAATTCAGTACGATGTGCCAAATTTCGTGCAAATCGAAATATATTTAGGGACCTTGCTACACCATTTACCTTAAATCGGACGAAGATATTTATGGGAGCTTTATTTAAATCTGAACCGATTTTCACGAGACTTAACACACACCATTCTAGACCTTATTCATTACACTGTGCCAAATTTCGTGCAAATAGGGGAGCTATATCTAAATCTGAATGGATTTTCATGAAACTTAGCACACACCATTCTAGACTCAACGCAGTACACTATGTAAAATTTCGTGCAAATCGAAGAATATATAGGGTCTTTGGTGCAACATTTACATAAAATCGGACTGAACTACATATAGGAGCTATATCTAAATCTGAACCGAATTTCACGAAACTTTGCACACATCATTCTAGACCTTATTCATTACGCTGTGCCAAATTTCGTGCAAATCAAAAGATATATAGGGACTTTAGTGGACTATTTACCTAAAATCGGGCGAAACTATATATAGGAGCTATATCTAAATCTGAACCGATTTTCACGAAATTTAACACACATCATTGTAGGCTTAATTTAGTACGCTATGCGAAATTTCGTGGAAATCGAAAGTTATATAGGGACTTTGGTGCACCATTTACCTTAAATCGGACAAACATATATATGTGGGAGCTATATCTAAATCTGAACCGATTTTCACGAAACTAGGCACACATCATTCTAGGCCAAATTCAGTACACTGTGCGAAATTTCGTGCAAATTGAAACATATTTACCATTTACCTTAAATCGGACAAAAATATAAATGGGAGCTATATCTAAATCTGATCCAATTTTTCCCAATAGGGTTCGTCCGAGGGCCAAATAAATGAGCTGTGCCAAATTTCATCCAATTCGAATCATAAATGCGACCTGTACTTTGTTTACTATTTAACATGGACAGACAGACGGACGGACGGACATATATAAATTGACTTAGAAAGTGATTCTATGCATATTCTGAAAGGGAACCGTGTGGCTATCTCGTTTCCTTTTGCCTGTTACAAACATATGCACAAAGACACTGTACCACAGTATGGTGAAGGGTATAAAAATCCACGCTTTATAAGGCGTCGAAAAAAATTATTTAAAGAATCCACGCCTTAAAGAATCCACGCCTTATGTGGGTCTCGCAAAAAATTATTTAAAGAATCCACGCCTTAAAGAATCCACGCCTTATGTGGGTGTCGCAAAAAATTATTTAAAGAATCCACGCCTTAAAGAATCCACGCCTTATGTGGGTCTCGCAAAAAATTATTTAAAGAATCCACGCCTTATAAAGGCGTCGAAAAAATTATTTTAAAAATCCACGACTTGTTGGGGTTCTTGAAAAAAATTATAAATTCTCCAGAATATTCCCCGTGTGATAGCTCCCACATCCTAACTAAAAATAATGTTAGTCTCTGTGTTCCGGGCACAGTCCCATTGTTCGCCAAGAGAAATGATAAACGAAAAACCACCAACAACAACAACCACCATCGACCAGTAAAAGACGACAATAAACACAAATTACAATTGTCACTGGCAAATGTCATCCAAAGCTGGTAAACGTTGAACGAATAAAGACCCAACATGACAATTTTGTGGTGGCTATGATTATCGAGCGGAGCGGATCGTAGCGGATTGCAAAGCAGAACTGCATGGCTTGTCGTTGTTTGCAGTTGGTTTCAGTTTTGTTATTATTTTTGTTGGGGTGTTTCATTATAAATGTGCTGATAAGCGTTAAATAACAGAGCTCGGTTGCCGGTTCGCTCGGACTCTCTTCGATGGAAAGCCAAAAACCAAACAAATTATAAAGCAACAAATGAGGAAAAAATTGAACAACAACAACAAAAAATAAAAATAATTATTAAATTGTGTATAGCGCTGTTTTTTTTTTGTGATAATAATTATGTTGCATTATTATTATCAATTCAATGATGTCGTGGTGGGGGTGGAGGGAGGGAGCTTGGGTTCTGAACAGAACATCATCATAATGGCATGTTACACGAGTGCAATTTGTAACCGCCAACTCTCCACCCTCACCACTCTCCCAGCAGCCTCAACCAGGCGGCATGCTTCACTGCAGCTATTCATCTATCGGCTTGGGCTTGGGCCATTGCATGCCCAGCAAAGTCACACATGCACACATGGTTGGATCCCACCAACCAACCAACCAGTCAGCCATCCATCCATCCATGGAGACCCATTCATGCCAGTCAAAAGTTCATTTGATTGTGGTTTCTATATTTCTATCTGTTTCTGGTTTGTCAGCCACAGCAGAGGCTCCCTTCATTATGGATGTCTGCCCAGCTGGCTGCTGAGTTCTGTTATTCCACTCCGCCATGTGTGTGAGTGTGGAGGCGTAGTTATGAACTTCTAAATGCGATTCATTATTTCAATTCCCCCCCGTTTGTAATAAATGCTCGATTAAAAATATCACAAGACAACAACAACTACACAGAAATTTATAATAAAATATCGGTGTGTTGTTTTTTAATAAAATTTATAGACGGTCGTCCGAAAGGGTTGTTATGGTTTAATAACCATTTCTAATGAAAAAAAAATAAAAAAAACAATTATTAGTTTCAATATCCCGCCATGCCATGTTCGATGGACAAATTGTAATTATTGATTAATAAAGGAAAGAGGCTACTGCTTCTTTATTTTTTAATGGTCTTATTTTAATCAATAAAATAATATGGACTGATGTCTTAATGCATTTAAAATTTGATGCTATCGGTGAGGGGTAAAATATCGTAGATTTTTTATTTTTATACCCTTCACCACACTGTGGTACAGGGTATTATGTCTTTGTGCATATGTTTGTAACAGGCAAAAGGAATCGATATAGACCCATAGTTCTTTTTGAGAATATGCATAGAATCACTTTCTGAGTCGATTTATGCTTGTCCGTCTGTCCGTCCGTCCATCCATGTATTTTTGTGAACAATGTACAGGTAGCATTTATGATCCGATTTGGATGAAATTTGGCACAGTTCACTTATTTGGCCCAAGGACGAACCCTATTGAAATTGGGAAAAATCAGCTCAGATTTAGATATAGCTCCCATATATATTTTCGTCCGATTTAAGGTAAATGGTGCACGAAAGCCCCTATATATCGTTCGATTTACACGAAATTTGACACAGCGTAATGAATTAAGCCTAGAATGATGTCTGCAAAGTTTCGTGAAAATCGGTTCAGATTTGGATATAGCTCCCATATATAGTTTCGTCCAATTTTATGTAAATGGTGCACCAAAGTCCCTATATATCTTTTGATTTACACGAAATTTGGCATAATGTACTGAATTGTGCCTAGAATGATGTCTGCCAAGTTTCGTGAAAATAGGTCCAGATTTAGATATAGCTCCCATATATATCTTCGTCCGATTTAATGTTAACTGTGTACCAAAGTCCCCATATAAATTTCGATTTGCACGAAATTTGGCACAGTTTATTAAATTAAGTATAGAATGATGTGTGCGAAGTTTCGCGAAAATCGGTTCAGATATAGCTCCCATATATATCTTCGTCCGATTTAATGTTAACTGTGTACCAAAGTCCCCATATACATTTCGATTGGCACGAAATTTGGCACAGTTTATTAAATTAAGTATAGAATTATGTGTGCAAAGTTTCGCGAAAATCGGTTCAGATTTAGATATAGCTCCCATATGTATTTTCATCCGATTTAAGGTAATTGGTGCACCAAAGACCCTATATATCTTTCGATTTGCACGAATTTTGGTATAGGATACTGAATTAAGTCTAGAATGATGTTGCTAAGCTTCGTGAAAAGATCCATAGCTAGGCCGATTGACACATCTGATGTTATATAAATTAGTCTCTGGCAAGTTTCCCTGAAATCGGTTCAGATATAGATTTATATCAAAACGCGTCGTCTGTTAGGATACATATGTAAAATATACCCGAAGTGGTGAAGGGTATCATATAGTCGGCCCAGTCCGACTTTATTACTTTCCTTACTGGTTTTTTAAATAATTTTTTTCGTGCATCATAAAAAGGCATGAATTTTTTAAATATTTTTTTCGACAACTATATAAAACGTGGGGTGACGTAGGGGATGCTAGATACCAAGCAACTGCTCTGATTAGCTTTAACATGGCGAAGTCCAGGCTTATCATGGTCCCTCTTTCATCTCAATTGTGGACAATAACCTCCCCGCGGTGTCACCTGGGGTAACTATTTTCATCATCCATTGAAATAGTGGGCTAATATGTGCAGCGAAACCACACTCTGAAACCCCCTCTTACTATGAAAAAGTAACTAAAAAGACGACCCACGCAAACGTATAAAGGACCACGATTTGCGAATCTGCACTTGGAATGTGCACACGTTGTACAGAACAGGCGCAATGTACACTTTGGCGGATGTACTCAAGAAGTACAAATCCGATATTATTGTCTTACAGGAAATGTGATGGAAAGGGACTGGCGTAAGCAAATCAGATGATTACGACCTGTATTATAGCTACCATGAAACGAGACATGAAATTGACTGCGGATTTATGGTTAACAGTAGAATAAAAAAACTAGTCTCCAGATTCACTCCAGTAGATGAGCGAATTGCTATAATCCGTATAAAGCGAAGTTCTTCTACATCAGTCTCATTTGTGCCCATGCTCCGATGGAAGATAAAGATGAACAGACCAAAGACTTATTTTACGAGCGCCTAGAAACAGCATATGATCGTTGCCCTGGCCATGACATTAAAACTCTGCTAGGAGATTTTAATGCAAAAATCGGAAGGGAAAATATCTTTGGCCCCATCGGAGAAAGATTGTGATGGCCAACAGATGCTACTATGGGCTGAGCAATCCACTCAAAAGCAATGCCACCTCCCGCCAGACCAAACTCACACTCTACAAGACGCTGATACTACCCATGCTGTTATATGGATCTAAAGCATGGGTACTTGTGCAAGCAGATGAGGTAGCTCTTGGATTGTTTGAGACAAAAATTCTCCGAGAGATCTATGAGCCGATCTGCGTTGACGGTCAATATCGTCGTCGAATGAACCATGAGTTGTACCTGCTATTCTCGGACATTGACATTGTTAGACGTATTGAGCTGCAGCGTTGGCTAGGTCATGTTGTGAGAATGGATGAAGACGCGTGGAGCTTTTTTAAATATTTTTTTTCTGAAGTCTATATAAGGCGTGGATTTTTTAAATAATTTTATTCTTTAAATTATTTTCTGATTTCAATTCATAATTAAAATTTCCTATTTTCAATTCATTCATTTCAGCTTCTTATCTCGCTTTTGATTTTAATATTCAGATTGCACGAATTGCCCTAATTAAAGTTAATTAATGGTTGTAACACCCCCCCTCACCCCCCTCTCCATCATCACACTGAAAGTGTCGTAAATATACATCTTTGATTGCAATTAAATGACAAACGTCAATTGATGTTTTTTTCTCATTTTTGCTCTCCTCTCTGCATTAAGCTCTTCAATAATGAATGAATGGACAAGTGGAATTAATAAATGATTTCAGGGCCAACTGAGGCGTGGATTTATTAAAGAATATTTTTCAAGGGCCAACTGAGGCGTGGATTTATTAAAGAATATTTTTCAAGGGCCAACTGAGGCGTGGATTTATTAAAGAATATTTTTCAAGGGCCAACTGAGGCGTGGATTTATTAAAGAATATTTTTCAAGGGCCAACTGAGGCGTGGATTTATTAAAGAATATTTTTCAAGGGCCAACTGAGGCGTGGATTTATTAAAGAATATTTTTCAAGGGCCAACTGAGGCGTGGATTTATTAAAGAATATTTTTCAAGGGCCAACTGAGGCGTGGATTTATTAAAGAATATTTTTCAAGGGCCAACTGAGGCGTGGATTTATTAAAGAATATTTTTCAAGGGCCAACTGAGGCGTGGATTTATTAAAGAATATTTTTCAAGGGCCAACTGAGGCGTGGATTTATTAAAGAATATTTTTCAAGGGCCAACTGAGGCGTGGATTTATTAAAGAATATTTTTCAAGGAATATTTTTCAGGGCGAACTGAGGCGTGGATTTATTAAAGAATATTTTTCAAGGGCCAACTGAGGCGTGGATTTATTAAAGAATATTTTTCAAGGGCCAACTGAGGCGTGGATTTATTAAAGAATATTTTTCAAGGGCCAACTGAGGCGTGGATTTATTAAAGAATATTTTTCAAGGGCCAACTGAGGCGTGGATTTATTAAAGAATATTTTTCAAGGGCCAACTGACGTGGATTTATTAAAGAATATTTTTCAAGGGCCAACTGAGGCGTGGATTTATTAAAGAATATTTTTCAAGGGCCAACTGAGGCGTGGATTTATTAAAGAATATTTTTCAAGGGCCAACTGAGGCGTGGATTTATTAAAGAATATTTTTCAAGGGCCAACTGAGGCGTGGATTTATTAAAGAATATTTTTCAAGGGCCAACGGCGGCGTGGATTTATTAAAGAATATTTTTGAGGCGTGGATTTATTAAAGAATATTTTTCAAGGGCCAACTGAGGCGTGGATTTATTAAAGAATATTTTTCAAGGGCCAACTGAGGCGTGGATTTATTAAAGAATATTTTTCAAGGGCCAACTGAGGCGTGGATTTATTAAAGAATATTTTTCAAGGGCCAACTGAGGCGTGGATTTATTAAAGAATATTTTTCAAGGGCCAACTGAGGCGTGGATTTATTAAAGAATATTTTTCAAGGGCCAACTGAGGCGTGGATTTATTAAAGAATATTTTTCAAGGGCCAACTGAGGCGTGGATTTATTAAAGAATATTTTTCAAGGGCCAACTGAGGCGTGGATTTATTAAAGAATATTTTTCAAGGGCCAACTGAGGCGTGGATTTATTAAAGAATATTTTTCAAGGGCCAACTGAGGCGTGGATTTATTAAAGAATATTTTTCAAGGGCCAACTGAGGCGTGGATTTATTAAAGAATATTTTTCAAGGGCCAACTGAGGCGTGGATTTATTAAAGAAAATATTCTTTAATAAATCCACGCCTCAGTTGGCCCTTGAAAAATATTCTTTAATAAATCCACGCCTCAGTTGGCCCTTGAAAAATATTCTTTAATAAATCCACGCCTCAGTTGGCCCTTGAAAAATATTCTTTAATAAATCCACGCCTCAGTTGGCCCTTGAAAAATATTCTTTAAATAAATCCACGCCTCAGTTGGCCCTTGAAAAATATTCTTTAATAAATCCACGCCTCAGTTGGCCCTTGGAAAATATTCTTTAATAAATCCACGCATCAGTTGGACCTTGAAAAATATTCTTTAAAAATCCAAGCCTTGTATAGACCTTGGAAAA
>NW_026877599.1:0-22867 GCF_032173495.1 Musca vetustissima
ATCTTAGAACAGTAGAACATTTTTAGTAAGTTATCCAATTTCATTTAATTACGTCTGAAAATGTGAATTGTTTCTTAAAAATATCGATATTTTTTGTTGACAAATTCCCCCCAACATAAAGGCCACCATAATTACATATTGTCATCGAAATAAAAATAAAACCCACAATTCCTAATAATCAATATAAATTAAAAAATACTTTTTAGGTTTTCTTTTAAATACCAAAAAGAAACATAAAAAATATATTTCTATTTATTATTGTGAAGGGAAATAAAACATATAAATGAAAATAAATATCTCTGTCGATGCTATTCTTAAAATAAAGAAAAATAAATAAATAAAACTTAATTTAAATAATTTCCCTTTTCTATTATTTTGTAAATACTTATATGTTAAAATAATTATAAAAAATATATATAAATATAACGTTTTGTTTCTTCTTTTACAACTACATTATTTACTCTATTGTATATGTGTGTCCTAATGCTGGAAACAAAAAATAATAAAAAAATCAAGAAATAAAATAAAAACAGCTCATAGTTAAAGGAAAATATTCAATACATTTACATATAATAAATAAATAGCAAAGTTTTTTTTTTAAATAAAATAACTAAAAATATAAAAATACCAAAACCATGAAAAACAAAAATATGAAATAAATGTCAAACAAAAACAATTTGTTTTTAATATATTTTTCTAAAGTAAAGTAAATCGCATTAAAATGTTAATTTAAAAATATATATTTGTAACAGAGATAAATTAAAAATATTTTCGCCCATTAAATAGAATTTATTAATTTTTTTGTTCTGCAATTTCTTCTAATATTTGTCATAACCTAGAAAATGTATTAAAAACAAATTGTTTACTCAATTTACAGAAACAAAATAACTATTTAGAAACATCATATAAATAAAGAAACAATGTAGTTTTTAAAAGTTCTATTATTTCTAATTAAAGAAACAAAGGCAAAAAACATAACCTAAAAGTAAAAGCAATTTCCGTTTATTTTGGTTATATGAAATTTTCATTTACATTTCTAATTATAACAGAAATGACAAGTTTCAGTTCAGTTTTTTGTTTTTGTTTAAATTAAAATACATAAAACTATCAAGGATATGAGAATTTGTTTAAAGAATATCCTTGATAAAAGAAAAAAATTAAAAAAAAAACGATAATATAAAATAAAAATAATAATGCACCCCTCTCTTTAACTCTTATAGAAAAAAGTAAAAGAAAGCAAAGCAAAACAAAATAAAAAAAAAAAAAAACAATACATTTAGAATGAAATGTTAGCAAACAACAAAAATAATAAGTCATTTTGGTCGAAAAATAAAAAGCAAAGGTATCGGTATAACTTTTATGGCTTAAGAAATGTTGTTCTATGTTTTCTATGGAAGTGCCAAAAGTAAAATTGCCCGAAACAATAAATTTTCAAAGGACAATGTTAACTAAAAGTTTGCTTACATTTCATTTTATTTGTTATAAACTAAAAAAATAATTAGAGTTTAAGCTATAATAAAAATAATAAATTCATGGAAAAAACCTGGTCGACCCAATGCTAATACAACAAAGAAAATAATATAAAACAAAAACCAAAATTAAAAATTATAAAAAAAAGTAAAAACTCTTCGAAAAAACATTAAATTTTTCCAACAAATTGCAAAAAGTCTTAAAAACAAGTAAATAAATTTTGAAAATGACTCATTTGTTCAAAAAATATTCAAAACTATAAAAAAACAAACTCAAGCTAAACAAAAAAAAAAAAAAAAAACTTAGCACTTTTTTGCATTAAGGAGAAGGTATTTTGTGCCTTTTTGGAGAGAAAGAAAATTGAAGAGAAAAAACAATATAATTTGTCAAAATGTAAGATCATATTACTTACTAAATAACAAAATCATTACATTCTCTTTATTGGAAAAATTTAAAAGAAAAAAAACTACTCAAGTTGGAGAACAACTTCCCCCTTTAAACACAAAAAACAAATTAACTAAAAAAGAAAGAAATATAAAAATTACATTGCAAAAATCCATCAAATGCATTAACATTCGTTTGTAGACTTTATTTTATGTTTTCTTATTTTTCTCAGTTACATAAATAACCAATTCTCCCACACACACATAGCAATAATCTAATAAATCTAAATTTAGTTAAATTATTTCAGTTTCTTTATAGACCACAGATATTAAGTAATTATTTCAGTTATGTACTACAAATACAGTCCTTATTTTTAAATACAATAAACAAAAAACACATTGTAAATTGTCCTTGTCAAAATGTATATTTTGACCACGACAATATTTTATAAAAACAAATAAAAAAAACACAAAAATCCAACATTGTATAGAGTAAAGAGAAAATGAAAACCTAAAATTTGTCCGAATTCTATATTTAACAAAAAAAAAAAAAAAAAAATCAAATCAATTCCTATGCCCCACAACCCATTGTCCTTTCTAATAACCTGTTTACTCCCCCATCCACTCTAAATAAATGATGTAATACAAAAATACACGACATAAAAATAAAAACAAAAACAGAAAAACCACCAACAATCAGTCACTAAACAAAAAAATTTAATAAAAATGAAAAAGAATTGGAAATAAAGTTTATGTATCACATTCTTAATTATGCTGATTCAAAGTATAAAAAACAAAAACAATGTTTTGGCGTTTTAAGAATGCTGAGAAAAAACAAACAACAAACATTTCTTGTGTTTTATTTCAATTTGGGAAGAATTGATATTTTCAGCGGGGGCAAAGAAATGAAGAAATATATTTTTCATTTAGTATAGTATACCTCAACTGCTGTCGTCGGGCTTTATCAGTAATGCTTTTTGGCGGGCTACACCAAAATTATCCAATTTAAAAATCGTGTTCTTAAATTTTATATCAATAAAACAGGAATTAGGTGGTTGTTGTTTCAAAAATTGATGTTAACATTGATGTTGATGATAACAACAAAGATTACTTTTGGAAAAGCCAAGGATGGCTTTCATGAGAATTTTCGCTTGCAATTCAGGCACTCTTAACTTTGTTTACCAAAAAGACTAGGATGGACCAAATGTTCACATACGATAAAACGGGTTTTTATATCACTCAGTGGTACATGGTATTATGTCTTTGAGATAGACCCATGGTTCATGGTTTGACAGTATAATGGGTATGGATAACAATGCCTCTGGCAACAATCTGTAATCGATATTCCCCGATAAAATTACAGTCAGTACAGCATCCACGACCATTTTGTCGTCCTCACCATCAAAGTCAACAACGGGCTCATCGTCACAGAAAAAATCCACATCATCATTGACGTTGGTTGCACCATCCTGATCTTAGTTGAGCTAGGACTACTCGTGTTTGCCTTGGCAGCCGCTTCTCCTCTGCTGCGATGGATGGGGGTGGTCTCCAATTCACGCGATATTGCTCTACGGCCTGAGCGACTGCGTCCGTGTGAATACCTTTCAGGCTTCTTGATATAGGGGTTGATGCTTATACCTTTGGACCTCTCTCTCTAGATCATGGAGATCTTTGACGTGCCCGGGGCGGGACAGGTAAGATCTTCGTCTCCTCATGAAGATGGTCCACAGGAGTCATGAGGAGATACCCTGTTGCAGTTTCAGGGCAGCATTCTGGCAGGTGTGGATATTCTTCCACTGCTTATCACTAACATTCGCGAACCACACTGGCGCCGCATAGCTTACCACTGACCGGCCTATTGCTTTATAAGAGATCAACAAGGTTTCATTGTCAGCGCCCCAAGTACTGCCGGCTAGCTTCTTGAGGACCTTGTTCCTACTTCTCAGCTTATCGCATAAAGCAGTGACTTGTATTGGCTAATGAGCATGATGAGCTCCGTCGTACTACACCTGAAGACCCAAGGGTGCGAAAACTTACCCTTGAAGTCAACAGACTAGTATGCAAGCACAAAGGGAAAAAGTGGTTAGACCACCTGAAGTAATGTAAGCAACGGTTAAGTCACTCTCGAATCCTGGAAGGAAGGATGACAGGACGGCTGCTACATTTAACGACGTAACTGTGACAGACCCGAAGAGGTGAGCGAGTTTTTTAAACCGGCAATTCATAGAGCACCCCGAGAGTGACAGGGCAAAAAGGAGTGTGCTACGTCGCATAAGGGCACTTCGAGCTGAGGAGGATCCACCACAATTTACAAAGGAGGACGTTGTAGATGCCATCAATAACGCTAAGTCATCCCAAGGGTTGGGCCCGGGCGGAATATCCATGGTAATGCTTAAGCAGCTGGATGAACCCGGAGTTGAGTACTTAACATCAGCCTTCAACTTGTCGTTAACCATCCACATAGTTCCTAAAGCCTGGAAAATAGGCAGGGTGGTCCCGCTACTAAAGCCTGGCAAGGATGCCAGCAGGGGTGAATCGTACAGGCCGATTTTACTCCTGTTGCCTGTAGCAATAACACTTGAGGCGCTACTCCTCCCATCGTTGAGAAGCAGTTTTCCAGTTGCCAAAAACCAACATGGATTCCGTAAGATACACATCACAACAACAGCATTACACGCCATTTCCACATATATTAGCAGAGGATTCAACCAGAACAGGCCGTGCAACCGAACACTTATGGTTGCACTTGACCTATCGAGGGCCTTCGATACCGTCAACCATGCCAAGCTGTTCAAAGATATAGAGAAAACAAATCTCCGACCGTGTTCGAAACGTTGGATAATCAATTATATGTGTGGACGCCAGTCGTATGTGAAATTCAGAAACAGGAAGTCTAAACCCCGTAGAGTGAAACAGGGAGTTTCCCAAGGAGGAGTGATATCTCAGGAACTGTTCAACCTCTACCTTTCTGATATTCCACAACCACTGGACGGCATATAGATCGTAATGTATGCGGATGACTGTACGATCGTGGCGTCGGGTCCCATTATTGATGATTTTTGTGAGAGGTTTAACTTCTACATAGCCGATCTTGTTAATTTCTTCCATCTGAGGAATATGAAATATCCGCCATAAAATCAACAGCCACACTGTTCACCACATGGAGGGCTGAAATGAAACTCCCACTGAATGGTCGATGGAGAATTGATTCCGACCACCAACCACCCCCAGATACTGGGAATAACGTTCGACAGCCTTTTCAAGTCGTCTGCGCAAGATAGGTCTTACTTCGGGTATTCGACCAGCAGGTATACAGCGAGCGGCAGTAGTAACGATGATTTTCCGGAAATTTCTATCAGCTACCCGTGGATCTGAGGGAATGGGCAGCTCTCTAAAGCAATAATTGGTAAACTCTCTGAATCCAGGCCAATCAGCTTTCCCATGGTTCATGAAAGTACGGCTCAGGAGGTTATGGAGTCTGGTGGTCTGTTGACGGAGACGATGATCGGAAGGTGGTCTGAGTCGAGTGCAATGACGGGTTGTCAGGTTACGTTATTTATCAGACCCGGTGCCACAATGGTGATGTCTGGCGAGCTGCGGCAATCTCCTCTTATCCTCATGGGGCATCTTCATTAACCGTGCAAAATCTTGAGCTATCAATTTGCTCAGCCAGCGGAATGCCACAACTCATGGTGGGCATTGAAATCCCCTAGTACCAGGCGGTTATTACCTTCTAAAACTTAAGGACTGATATACGGTAAGTAACTCGGTGTACAGCTATTCATCGGCGGTATATAAATACTGAGCACCTCTATCTCGGTAGTTCCACATTTGACTGCTACTCCCATACATTCACTAAGTCACTAGAGTCTAGCTCAAGCGAGATAGGTATGTACTGGGCAGAAAGGTGTAATAAAAATGATGTTCATAATAGTTACAAAGGGAAGGAATTCCTGACGATTGTTTATTAATGCTTGGGCAAAAATCCATACAAATATAGATTTACAAATATCCGCGGGAAGTAACCGTTTGGACCAAACATTGCACATCGTAATATTCCTTCCTTAACTTAAATCGTATTAGAAGATAGAGAAAATCGATGCAATCCTTCTGGCATCTTGCCCACAATAAAATCAACATTTTCTTGAAAATAAATTCTATAATATAATGGAAACAGAGAATCCGATTTGAATCAAACTTTGAACACATTAATGTTTCGAACAAGCCTCCCCAATGTCTACGTTAAAAATAGTGTGCTGGATTTTATAGGATATGTGTCACATTTGTTCAAAGAGATATGTTTTTGTGTTACTTTTTGGAAAAATTTCAATAGTAACTAACCTAAGGTTTCACTTAGAGAGAGGTTTCACAATGAAATCTTATCCAAATGGTATTCAGTAATAATGTTTCCCACCCAATCTGCATTTTTTTCCAGTCGACTTCAACACCATCTATATAGGAAAATTGAAATTTTTCTGGAAAATGCATTACAATTGTGAATAACAATCAATAGATGGCGGCACCGTTAACTGTTATACTGTTATAAAACTGTTATACTATTAATTTTCATCAACATTTTTTCCAAAATTAATGATTTTTGATTATTTTTTTGATTTTGATTTGATTTTGATTTCCGCGAAAATTGGATGGAAAAACAAACAAAAAAACAATGTTTTTTGTTCACGGATAAAAAAATTTTCCGCGAAAATTATCCAACATTTCCGATAAAATTTATTATCCGCGATTGGCGCCATCTATTGGTTATAATAAATCAGTTCTTTATTTATCTAAGATTACACTCATTATTATTGCCAGATTTATTCAATCCAGCGGTTGTTGTCTTGAATTTGCCTAACCAAAGGCATAACACGTGTTTATATTATAGTGCTATTCTCAAAATATAGATGTCAATTTCTAAGTGTCCAAAGTCTCTTCGACATTTATACTGAATTTATCTAAATTATATATGAATTTATCTATATATTAATTTATCTAATATTTACCAAACATTAAAAGTTCAAAGAGTTCCCTTCTGCGGTAACAACAACAAAACATATATAGGCAAAAAATAAAACACAATTGATAAACGTGATGTAATTTCTAACAAATGCCTGGTTATTTGTTGTTGCAAGCAAAAACAATTTTAACACACATTTGTTTGGAAATTAAAGCTATACCTATATACCGAATATTCGGAATATGTAATTGAATCCCTTAAAATAAAAAAAAAATAGAAAAACAAACAACAAAAAGTTCTTTGTCAGAAGTGGGATTTGAACCCACGCCTACAGAGTAGACTGCGACCTGAACGCAGCGCCTTAGACCACTCGGCCATCCTGACTGATGTCGGGTGGGTGGCAAATGTTCATTTTATTTACAATTATGTTCGAAATAAAGATTACGATGAATTACTCATTCTGGAAAACCCATAATTGTTTAAAATTTAGATTTTAGCAAAACTACTTTATGTTCGAAAATGGGTGATAAGAAGATATAGTTATTATGTTTTTTTGCAGATTTTCGTAATGATCGACGTTATTTAAATTGCGTGTAGTAAAAACTTTGTGCAATATTTTTAACAAGAATTAAATAAACCCATAACATAGGTACAAATAAATGTGTGTGAAGTTTTGTTGAAATCGGTTCATAATCGGCCAATAAGATTTACAATATGAACTTATAGTACCTACTCCAGATCGATTTGAGTTGAATGGTGTACCAAATACCCCACGTATCTCCGACAAAATTTTGCACGACGTAGCAAATCTAGCCTAGAATGACGCTATTGAGTTTTGTTGAAATTACTTCAGATGTAGATATTGCTTCATATCTATGTTCGACCGATTCCATGCAAATTGTGCGCCAAATAAGTTTGTTCGATTCCTAAAGATGGTTCTTCAACGACTGTAAGTCTTCCCGATTGAAAATGTAGCGATTTAGGGAACTCGGTTCACATATAGATACTGATCGCATACTTCTGCTTCTGCATATACCCAAAGGGATGGTTGTGGATTCATTTTATTTTCGAAATATAACTTAATTTTTGGATCCTGTGTGGCCAATGGTCTAAAACAGTGTACAGCGAAAATTTAGTTAATTGCATTATTGAACATTTTGAATTTTTTATTTTGGCCGGGCCGAACATTATACAGTATTTTTCGGTTAATTGCACATCAAAATTTGCACACATTTTTATTCAATTAACCGAGGAACCAATTATCCGAAACCGCTTAATTGAATAGTTTGTTCAATTACCGTAATCATGTATAATTGGAACTACTACAAATTACGCTTTCTCGCAGTTTTTCCTTAGCAATAAACATATATTTTGAATTAGTAGAGATGCCACCTAGTATTTTTCAGAAATTATGTCAAATATGTATGTAAAAAATGCCAGATTATTTTTCAATTATTATTTTGCAATTAACCGGGGAAAATTAAAAGGAAATTTATTTTTGATGACATGAATTTTGAACCAATTAAGCGGGAAAATCAATTAACAGGGTTTAATTACCCGAGAAATTTTACATGTATTTTCCTATGAAATATTTTTTGCCCCATCATGTTGTTCAATTAAGCGTGGAAACCAATTAACCGTAGGGTCAATTAACCAAAAAATACTGTATTTCCTCCATTATGAGACGGACATTCAAATATTCCACTACGCATAAAAACTTCTGTCCCTAGTTTTATACCACTAGGAAAACGAAATACAAAATTTAAGATTTCGATTGGAAAATGTGGTTATATCCAAACTCGGCTGGCCTATATATATGTTTTGCGAAAAGGTTGTTCACCCAGAAAAGAACATGAAATGGCAAATCATAAAATACCTCGTAGGCTTTCAAAATAACACAAAAAGGGTGGCACCATTATATATGGTTTATGGCGCAACATGTTACCCATTCAGAAGCCACCAGTCATATGGGTTGTTCATTAAAAATACCTAAGAAGAGATGCGGATTCTATAGCGGACTGTGAAAACATTCACACTCGAAGAACGCGGAAAAACAAATTGCAGTCCCTTCGCACTATTGTCCCAAATGACACATTCTTTGGCCAAAAGTCAAAATTTTGTAATTCGCGAATTTTGTTTTTGATCTTGAAATCTGCAAGTAGAAACCCCAAAACAAACAAAAAATATATTTTGTTTTATACCCTTCACCACACTGTGGTACAGGGTATTATGTCTTTGTGCATATATTGTTGTAAAAGGCAAAAGGAAACGAGATAGACACATGGTTCCTTTTGAGAATATGCATAGAATCATTTTCTAAGTCGATTTATGCATGTCCGTTCGTCCGTCTGAATTGGATGGAATTTGGCACAGCTCATATGTTTGGCTCAAGGATGAGCCCTTTTGAAATTGGGAAAAATCGGTTCAGATTTAGATATATCTCCTATATACATTTTCGTCCGATTTAATGCAAATGGTGTACCAAAGTCCCTATATATCTTGAGATTTGCACGAATTTTGGCACAGCGTATTAAAGTAAGTCTAGAATGATGTGTGCTAATTTTCGTGAAAATCGGTTCAGATTTACATATAGCTCCCATATATAGTTTCGCCCGATTTAAGTAAATGGTACATCAAAGTGTCTGAAAATCATTCGATTTTCACGAATTTCTGCATAGTGTACTGAATTAAGTCTAGAATGGTGTGTGCTAAGTTTCATGAAAATCAGTTCAGATTTAGATATATCTCACATATATATTTTCGTCCGATTAAAGGTAATTGGTGAAAAATTCGTGCAAATCGATATACATATATTTTGGTATTGCTTACTAAACTAAGCCTAGAATGATGAGTACACCTCCTATATATATTTTTGTTCGATTTTAAGCTAAAGGTGCACTGAAAATCCATAGCTAGGCCGATTGACACAACGTATTGAAGTTAATATACATTAATCTCTGACAAGTTTCTTTGAAATCGATTCATGTTAATTGGGTCAATGGATGTCTGATTGAGATTAAATTTTAAACAGTGCAGCATACCGAATAGCGTGTGTCAAGTTTGCTTTAAATAGATTTACAAAATTTTGCATAGGTTGCAGAAGGCATGTGAGGGATTGGTGTTAGTCGGTTTAGATATAGATAAAAATCACATATTTAAATTCATTCAATTTCATGTCAAAGTTCCTTCAAAAATGCGACGTCTTTTAGGATACATATGTAGAATAAACCCAAAGTGGTGAAGGGTATCATATAGTCGGCCCAGTCCGACTTTACTACTTTCCTTACTGCTTTTAATTTCTGCCGGGCCGAACATTATGTTTCTTCCATTATGAGACGGGCATTCAAAATACTCCACTATGCATAAAAACTTCTGTCTTTAGTTTTAAATCACTAGTAAAACGAAATATGTACAAAATTTAAGATTTCGATTGGAAAATGCGGTTATATCCAAACTCGGCGGGGCTATTTATATTGGGTTTGTTAAAACATTAACCTATATATTTTCAATGTTTTGCGAAAAGATCCCGAAATGACATATCATAAAATACCTCGTAGACTATCAAAATAGCACAAAAAGCGTGGCACCATTACATATGACCCATGGCGCAACATGCCACCCATTCAGAAGCCACCAGTCATAATTAAAAATACCTAAAATGAAAACATCCACACTCAAAGAACACGGAATGGCAAATTACAGTCCCATCGCACTATTATCTCAAATGGCACATTCTTTGGCCAAAAGTCAAAATTTTGAAATTCGCGAATTCTGTTTTTGATCTTGAAATATGCAAGTAAAAACCTCAACACAATAAAAATTAGTTTGTTTTTGTAATATGTAATACCCCATTATAACTGTGGGTCTCTAATATTGAATTTGTTTACTACATTTGAATATTCCGCTACAAATTGCCTGTAAAAATATTTAGGATTCTCTTTGCGTAGAAAATTACACTGTGCGACACGAAAATTATTCAGGGGTTCTAATGTACCAATTCTGTTTAGTTGGATTCCCTGGACTACGAAAATTCCTTTGGTTTTTCTAGGTCACTTAGAAAATTAGTTTTATGACGGTAATTGTAGAGAAAAACATGGTCTCATAGATTTTCAATTTGAAACGCGAATAATTTATTTACTTTAAAACGGATTTATATCTTTATTTTTTTCATTCGAAGAGTATAATTTAGAGTAGAGTAGAAGAGTACAATTTAGAATTTATATAAGTTTTATTATGTTTCGGGGAAGAAAAATAAACAAGCTTTCCAAAATGAGAAAAATAAAAAAAACAGTGAGCGGAGCAGTATAGTCGGACGGGGCCGACCATAAGATACCCTACACAACTTTGACGAAAATCTAACTTTCTATTGTTCTGTATTCAGAGCTTGGGCAATATTTCGCGATATTTGCACCCTCTAGATTCCAGATTCTCTTTACCGTGTGTTGTGATGTTGAGCTTTCAATTGTGGCCTGTAGATCGACTTGAAAAAAAAAAACACAAAAAAATAAGTTTTCGGTCCACTTCCTTCCAATATTATTATCAGATCATCACGGAAAATTATAGGCATTGTCCTTGACCATAACTAGAACCTCATGGAACAATTCAAAGCCATCAGCGCTATATTTTCGCCCTCTAGTGGGGTAATAGGTTACTAAATAATATCTGAATATGTAAGCACCCGTAAATATTTAAGTGTAACTTCCGCTTCCGAGTACATACGCCAATATAATTGGCATCAATTTAAAGGTCAACAACTCCTTTTGGATATAATATCAAGTTCTCGGTTCTATGTCCTTCAGGAGTAAATATATACGCTGTAGAATACAAATTTTGTAATTTTTCACACAAAAGTCAGGGTCCATTTGACCCGCTAAATATTGACCGATCTTTATCAAAATAGGCATGTTTATTCTTTGGCCCAATCCCCTTCTCCATGTAAAAATTCGAGATGTTTGGACCATAATTGCGGCCTCAGGAGCGACCAGAAAAACCGACAAAAAGTAAGTATTTGGTCCATTTCATCCCCTAAATATTAACCGATCTTTACCAAAAACAATAGGGGTCTTCGTTGGGCCCATCATACATGCAAAATTTCGTGAAGATTGGTCCATAACTGTGGCCTGTATCGTGTTTATAAATTATAATGGACAGACGGACACACATGTCTAGATCGACTCAGCTAGTGGAGATATGACGATCGGTATACTTAAAGGTGGGTCTAGGACCAATATTTCGCGGCATTACAAACTTTTGGGGCTGCACAAAGCTATAATATCCTGACAACATAGTTGTGTAGGGTATAAAAAACTGTGAAAGAAGAATGGAGACCTTATCATCTTTCAAGGGAAGCTGCACAGCAAACCTGCCATCTTCATTTTTCTTTGTAGTCGCTGCATATATCTCCAAACACTTTTCATCCTCATTGGAAGCATCCTCTGCGTCGATGTCTTCAATCTCCCAAAATCTTTCCATTTCCATCGTCATATTCACGGATCGTTTTTGTTGAAGAAGTCGGATCGATAATGGTCCAGATAACATCAAACCCAGCTTTGTTTGTTGTCCCAGCATGCCATTCCTCTTTATAATTCCATCTTTGATTATGTCCACGTATACATCTCCGCCGAGTACCGAGTACTAAAATTACACTCTTGTTGTATTCGGATTCGCCAGTTCTAATTTCTTCCAGTAGTCATAGTCATCCTCGTACTCCGAATCCAGGCGAACCGACGCCAATGTTGGCATCACAAGAGCCTCTACATCGACCCGGTGCTTACTGGCAAATCTGGGATGAATTGTTATTTTCACCTTTGTTTTTTTTCGAGGTATTTGTAGTATCTGAGCCGCTTCTTCTCGAATAAATGTAGTTTGGGATCCCTGATCGATGAGTGTTACCCATTCTCCATGCTTGTTCTTCACTCCCACTTGGGCCGTTGCCAGCAGTACACTTTTCCTGCTTTTAGTGACGTATGTTGTTGACTTTTTATTCGTATGCAACAACGAATGGTGATTTACGCCACAAGTACTGCATTTCATATCAATTTCACACTTTATGTTGTAATTGTGCTTCAAACATCTAGAGCAAGTTTTGGACGTTTTGGCCCATGCCAACCGGTCCGGGACCGTTAAATTTAAATATTTGTGGCATTTATCCACTTGATGTCCCAATTTCTAACAATAGCTGCAACTTATCTTCCCATTCATTCTAAATTTATGCTGCGATTGTTGCTGCCTTTGTAGTACTACTGCATTTGGCTGCGCTGCTTGTGCTCTAGTTAAAAATATCGAAATTGTTTTCGTTGTTGCTGTTTCCAAATTCTGGTATCTTTCTTCTAAGAATTCCAACACATCATCTTATTTTTGGATTTCCTTGGACTTCCTGGTGACCTGCTCGTACAAGAGAAGTCCATCCTTGTCCAATTTTCGTATAATAACTCTCGCGATGATTGGATCCGTATTATCAATTTCGCAATCCATCGCATCGCTTTAAGTGCTTGCACGCACTCTATCGTTGTATGCAACAACGACCTTATTTGCCGTGACGACTGGTTGCTTACATTTGGTTGATCGAGCAACCTGTCTATTGTTGTTTGGAACAATATTCTTTTGTTCCCGTACCTTTGCTTTAGGATTTCCCATGCTGCTTCATAATTCTTAGCATCTATAGACAGATGCTTTATTACTTTAAATGCGCCTTTAGATGAAACATTTTTTCCACTGCTGACAATCTGATATCTTGATTTATCAGCTTTTCAAAGATGTCCTGGAATGCGGACAATTCTTCCATTTTTCCATAAAAAAATGGTATTATAACATCTGGAACCTTAACGCGCCTGCTTTCATCCTTCAATTCCGTTGATTTCTGACTAATTCCTTCTTGAACTTTCCATATAAGTAATCTATTTCACAAATATCCTGCAACTCCTTTACGTTGACAGGATCATGAATTAGGACTTCCATCCTCATGCCTTCAATAGTGGCATTTTGCCTTTTCCAGGACTCTTTTAATAATTCCAACTACGTGGCGGAATGTAATTCTTCCATACTCCTCTTAAATTTGCTTATGCTAAACCTTACTTGGTTTAGCAGAGCATCTCGTTTTGCATCTTCTACCGACCGTCGCACCTCTCCACTAGTCGACGGGGTTCCAAAGATCACGTTTTCACTTTTTTCTGGTTCCATTATCTTAGTATCTTCTGCATAGAATCAATACAAACATGTGTAAAAGTCATCCATTTTTAACCGACTTTTTTGATTTTTCTCATTTTGGAAAGATTATTTTATTTTCTTGCCCGAAATATAATAAAACTTATACGGCTTGATATCAGAATTTCATCGTACAGTCCGAAGAAACATTAATTTTGTCTTTTTATGGAATTGGAACATTAGAAACCCTTAATATTTTTTTTGTTGTTTTGTAGCACAGTATTATTAATATTGGGTATCAAATCTTCTTACCAAAATTTAAAAGTTTCGATCCATATTTTGATTTAGTTCCCATATAACCTGTACCTGTCCATTTACGATTTTAGTCACATTTTATGATGAACATTTTAGTAATTATTTCTGGTTCTTGTAATATGTTTGCATTCTGTCACCTATTCCGAGTCCTTACAGCCATTTACAACATAAAATATGTATTTATTTTTCCATTGTTGTTGTTGTTTCTTCAATTTACAATACCAACTATAATATTTTAAATAGCCGGGGCAATTGGCTTAAACGATTAGAAATTTGAGTATGTGTGAGTGGGTATGTGTGTTATTTTTCAAAATTTGTTTAGTATCAGAAAATAAAAACAATATATTTGTCACAGCTGAACACTTCGATTAGAGAATGTATCGATGCATTTTCGATGCACCCCCTTCCCACATACTGCCACAGCTGCAGCCACAACCACCACGGTCCAAATGAAATTTGCCTCGCGGGATTGCCTGCAATTGATATTCTAAACAGAAAGCGTTTCTGTTTTGAATTTGAATTTTTAATCCGTTTATATCATTTAATTAATGGACTTTTTGCGCTGCGAAAGTTTGGCAAAAACTAAAGCCGATTTATTTGGGGAATTTTATTAGCTATCGATTTGGCATCCAATTTGGCTTTTATAAGCGCCTTAAACGGTGACAAATAAAATAACAAAATAATAACATATATGTATGCATGTTTTTGCATGCAATAACAAGACATACATTTTGTTGTTTATCGTTTTAGAGGGCAGGAGAAAGCAAAACGATTAAAATTGTGTTTTATGTATTTTTTTAATTAGCGGAATTAAATAGAATATGCCTACAAGAATAAATAGAATAATTATACAATGCTCGGTAATCTCCATTTTAGAATATAATTTATTTATAATTGGTTCTTTTGAAGAGGGATAGAGAAGTTCTGTTTGTTATATAAAATAAAAAGACAATATATTCTTCAAAATAGATATCCCTATTTTGAAAGTTCCATCTACGAAGTTTGAAACACGACATTTCCAAACTTCGTGAGCTTGATTTCTGTTTCTTCACGGTTTTGTTGGTATACAAATTTACAGCAAACATCAACGTCGCAGGTGCATCGTTTAGGAGCTGTTGAACATTGATAACGACTATCAGTGCATCATAGAGCATAAGGAGTACGCCCTTGAATGTAGGTGACTTTTGCGCGAAACAATTCGTCAGAAATGTGGAATCATGGATTTTGTACCATGATAACATTCCAGCTCACATATCGAAGCTCGTTCGCCAAAAAGAATACCATTATCCTGCCCAACCACTGTGCGCTCTAGGAAGGAAAAGTATTTAGATTGGAATTATTTTTAAGTCTTTTGTTTGGTCTCCCTATTCTTCTAGGAATTCTGTGTTTTTACAGAAGTCCTTTAATATTTTCCATTCACACCCCCTTAGGTCATTAAGTTCAGGAATAGTGTCGGTTTTCAAGAATTGGGTTCGGATGAATGCAAAAGCTGGGCAGTGGCATAGAAAATGTTCCAACGTTTCGTTGTCTTCCCCACACGCTCTGCACCTGCTGCTTCTAGAACACCCAATCTTGTGTAAATGTGACTGCAGGTTAAGGTGTCCTGTGAGAATGCCTATCAGTCTGCTTAGTTCTTTCTTGTTTAGCGTGAGTATTTGCTTAGTCTTATCCTCATTTGGGTCTCCCCATAAGATTTTTGTGTTTTTTCCAGTCCTCTCGTTATTCCAGAGTGTTTTGTGCGCCTCTTTCGCCCATGACCTCATTTCTAGACGTGAAGCGCTGAAAGGTTTTGCACTGTTCACATCTATGTTGATTAGGTCCGTAGCACGTCTGGCGAGTTGGTTGGCTATCTCGTTTCCTATGACTCCTGAGTGACCCGGTACCCATATTATACGCACAAGACCGTGTCGTGAGAAGTTGTTTATTGTTTTTATGCATTCCAGTACGGTTTTTGATGTAACTGTCTTGGATGTTATTGCATTAATAGCATGTTTACTATCTGTCATGATGTTTATGTTATTATGCCCAGAGTTAGAGCTTAACCACCTTAGACACTCCGTTATAGCTTGAACCTCCGCCTGTAGGATCGTGTTGTGATCTGGCAGGCGAAGTGAGATTTTAGTCCCCGGTTCTTCAATAAAGAGTCCCAGTCCCGTCTTTCCCGCTAGCCGGGAGCCATCCGTGTAACAACAGTTCCCCGGAGGCATGTGAGCTAGTGTTCCGCTTCTCCATGAGTCTCTGTCCGGTATCAGGATTTCACACAACGTGATTGCTCTTGTTTCAGGTATTCGATCTGACTCAAAGTGGTTAATTGAGTTTCCGATCGTAGCCTGCAGTATGTTTTCGTGCGGTGTGTAGTGTCCGTTTTCGATCCACTCGTTCATGGCTTTAAGTCTTAAAGCTGCGATGGCCGCTTCGTATTTTATTTGGATGTCAACTGGGTGTATATACAGTATAGTTTCCAGTGCCCTAGTTGGTGTTGTCCGCTTTGCCCCGCATATGCCTAGACAACAAGTTCTTTGGACTTTCTGTAATGTTATTACATTGCATTTTTGTCAATTGCTGTCCACCAGACTACAGACGCGTAAGTTAGAATTGGCCTAATAACGCTCTTGTAGATCCAGTGTACCATCTTTGAGTTGAATCCCCATTTAGAGCCCACGGCTCTTCTACAGAAAGACCAGCATCTATGTGCCTTTTCGACCCGTTGATGTATGTGGTCTTTCCATCTAAGTTTTCTATCTAGGATGACACCTAGATATTTGACTTTATTTGATATTGCTATCACTTTGTTTTGAAAGATTGGTTCTTCATACTGTCCTATTTTTGTCTTTCTAGTGAAGAGACATATTTCCGTTTTGTCCGGATTTACGTTTAGACCCCTCGGCTTCGCCCAATTAAAGGCGATGTTTAACGCCGTTTCATCCTTCCTGCATAGTAAGTTAGGGTTCCTTCCCCTTAGAGGTATTATAACGTCGTCTGCATAACAGACTGGTTCAAAACCATCTTCGGTTAAGTTCCTTAAGAGACTACTGATGGTAGTGACCCACAGGAGTGGTGACAGTATCCCTCCTTGCGGTGTCCCTTGTCCTACTTTGTCCATGATAGTTATGTCTTGTAGGCTACAGTTTATCCATCTATTCCTTAGCATATGGTTGACCCAGTCTATGATTGCCTGGTCAACACTAAAGGCTTCTAAGGATTGCATAAGTGTTTCGGTGCTGACATTATTAAAGGCTCCTTCGATGTCAATGCAGACTGCTAAAGTGTACATTTTCTTATCGAAAGTTCCTTCGATGTGGTGTACAACCTCATGTAAAGCAGTTTCCACTGATCTCCCTTTTACGTACGCATGTTGTTTGTATTTCAGCGTGTCATTGGGGATGCTGCTCTTTATCATGGTGTCGATTGTTCGTTCCATGGTTTTGAGTAGAAATGAAGTAAGGCTAATTGGCCTATACGCTTTTGGTGTTGCGTAGTTTGCCTTGCCGGGCTTGGGTATGAAGACTACCCTGGCTTCCTGCCAAGCTTTTGGTGTGTACGCAAACCTTATACATGCATTAAAGAGTGCCGCTAAATATGGTGATATATGGTCGACCTCTTTTTGTAAAAGAGCAGGGAAGACGTTGTCTGGCCCTGCCGCTTTATATGGTGAGAAGCTCTTTATAGCATCTCGTACCATTGATTCATCCTAGGTTCCACAGCTCTTGTTTCCCTTGCTACCGTAGCATTATCACTTATGGATGGGTTCGGTGGGAAGTGAGCGTTCATCAGAAGCCTTATTCTTTCTTCAGTTGTTTCTATCCTGTTGCCCTCACTGTCTACCATCGTTTCGGCTTGAGTGTGTGTTTTTGACAGAAACTTTTTTATTTTTGAGACGTCGTTTACGCTATCGACCTGTTCACAGAAGGATTTCCAGGATTTGCGTTTGGCGGTTCTTGTCATTTTGTTGTATTCTTTCTGCTTATCGTGGAAGTTGTCCCAGTATACTGTAGATTTCTTGCGGCGTGCTCTATTGTAAAGTTTTCGGAACTCTTTCCCTTTATTTCGAATCTCCCCGGTCATCCAGGGTTTTTCGAAGGCAGATTTCCTTTCTCGAAGAGACAACTTTCTTCAAAGGACTTTACTATTGCTTCCGCTAAGTTATTGACATTTTTGTCTATATCGTCAGTGCTTAGGCTGTCATAGTTATGTTTAGTCTGTATGAGTCTACGTATTAGAATTAATCATTTTTTTAATTCTATAAAAGTAGTGTGTAAAGTATTTAATTAATTCGATTTATTTCGAATTTTTGTGAGTCAATCATGCATCTATTTTAAGCGTAAATATTAATGTGTGCATAGTTTAGACCAAATCCGTTTTAATTAAGAAGTTGAATTGTTTTAATAGAATGTTTGGCTCATTTCAAATATTCCCGAAAGAAAAAATCCGGTGTAATAAATAAGTATAAACAGCGTTATATTAGACCGAGTCTAACATTTTATTTCATCCATCACTACAGAAATTATATCGAAAATTATGTCTTCGAATTTAAATCTGAACCGATTTTCTTTCAATTTCAATAGAGTTCGCCCATGTATCAAATAAGTAGGCTGCGACAAATTTCATCTCATTTTTAATATAAATGCGAACTGTACTTTGTTTATAATTTAAGATCCGTCATGTTAATTGTTATTATTCTATGTTTATTCTCTATGCCCATCTCGTTTCCTTTTCCTGTTACAAACATATGCACAAAGACATAATACTCTGTACCACAGTGTGACGGAGGGTATAACCAGAAGAGCAAATTCGCCGTTTAAGTTATGTCGTGATGGAGTTTTGAAGAAAAAGTTTTATATCTTTGTTTGCGGCTGTTCCAGGTTATTTTTGAGAGTAAACGTCTGCAGACAAATCGAATGACGAATATTTGTGTAGAACATATCATCGTTCTATCTCGGGGCATTGTGCCTAAAATGTTATCCTTATTTTCTTGTTCAGTTAACTAAATACTACAAGACGAGATTTTTCTTTCTTTGTTTCTAGCACCGCATTATGGGCCAGAAATCCATTTTTTTGCAAAAAGTCCATTTCAGGTAGAGCCTATAAAACGTTATTTATTTATTATTTATGTTAAAAATTGCCTTTAATAATTCAATAAAATATTTAAATTTGACTTTTAGTAACATAGCATGCTGATGCTAAAATTGGAAGTCATTGTATCACCTTCAACCAAATTAGCTGCAATTTAAAGTTCGCACTGTGAAGCACATACTCTTTTCAAAAACCAGTAAGGAAAGCAGTAAAGTCGGGCTGGGCCGACTCGACTATATTATACCCTTCACCACTTTGGGTATATTGTACATATGTATCCCCTCCAAGGAACATACGCAAGTATTTCTGCAACCTATGATAAATTTAATTTCATTCGGGCACTTTTAAAGTCGACTTCGTACCATGGGGCAAATTTATGAAAAACGACTTATAGCAAAATTATTACATGCTATTCGCTCGCCGCACTGTTAAAATTTTAATTTCATTTAGACATCCATTCAAAATACATATGGAAGCTATGACAGCATCTACATCAATTTTAACAAAACGCAATAACGTTATTCAAGTTCCAACTTGATACGTTGTGCAAAAAATCATGTTAATCGGACAAACATTAGAAGGTTGGTGCACCATTTATGTAAAATCGGACGAATATATATGAATATGTGGCAGCGATATCGAAACCAGAAGCAATTTTTTCCGAAACTTAGCGCACATCATTCAAGACTTAATTCAGTACGCTGTGCGAAATTTCATGCAAATCGAAAGGTATATAGGAACTTTGGTGCACCATTTACATAGAATCGGAAAAAACCATATATGGGAGCTATATCTAAATCTGAACCGATTTTTACGAAACATAGCACACCTAATTCATTACTCTCTGCCAAATTTCATGCAAATCGAAAGATATATAGGGACTTTGGTGCACCATTTACCTTAAAAAGGACGAATCTATATATGGGAACTATATATGGGCACACATCATTCTGGACCTAATTCAGTACTCTATGCCAAATTTTATGCAAATCGAAAGATATATAGGGACTTTGGTGCACAATTTACCTTAAAAAGGACGCAACTATATATGGGAGCTATATCTAAATCTGAACCGATTTTCTCGAAACATGGCACACATCTTTCTGGATATAAATTAGTACGCTGTGCCAAATTTCATGCAAATCGAAAGGTATATAGGAACTTTGGTGCACCATTTACATAGAATCGGAAAAATACTATATATGGGAGCTATATCTAAATCTGAACCGATTTTCTTGAAACTTGGCACACATCATTCTGGACCTAATGCAGTACTCTATGCCAAATTTCATGCAAATCTAAAGATATATAGGGACTTTGGTGCACCATTTACCTTAAAAAGGACGAAACTATATATGGGAGCTATATCTAAATCTGAACCGATTTTTATGAAATTTTACACACATCATTCTAGACCCAATTCATTACGCTGTGCCAAATTTCGTACAAATCGAAAGATATATAGGGACCGTTTACATTAAATCGGTTAAATATATATATGGGAGCTATATCTAAATCTGAACCGATTTTTCCCAATTTCAATAGGTTTCGTCCTTGGGCCAAATAAGTGACTTGTGCCAAATTACATCCAAATCGGATCATAAATGCGACCTGTACTTTGTTTACAATTTAACATCTACGGCGGACGGACGGACGGACGGACGTGCATAAATCGACTCAGAGAGTAATTCTATGCATATTCTCAAAAGGAACCATATGTCTATCTCGTTTCCTTTTGCCTGTTACAAACATATACACAAAGACATAATACCCTGTACTACAGTGTGGTGAAGGGTATAATGATCAATTTTGCTCCACAATTTCGGATTGCCCCCATATAACGACGGTACCCCCTAATTTTGTTTTTGTGATTTTGTCCGCGCTTTCCAACCAAAATGGCTGTAATTTAAAATTTTTGAATTCCTATTGGGTGTGAAATCTTCGTAGGTTTCGGGGTAGGCCATTATTTGGTAGCTTGAGGATTTTGAGAACGTTTTTCAACCAAATTGGCTATAATTCAAAGTCGGACAGGACCGACACTATGATACCCTTCACCACTTTATGTATATTGAACAAATTTAACCTAATAATTTCATGTCAATGTTCCCTCGAAGGGACATACACTTTTCTGCAACCTATGCTAAATGTAGTTTCACTCGGGCATATTTGGTGCTATATCTAAATCTGAACCGATTTTCAGGTTCATCATCATTCATCATTCTAGACTTAATTTAGTTCCCATGCTAAATTTCGTGAAATTTCGCCATGCTAAATTTCAGACTTTGGTACACCATTTACCTTAAATCTGAACCCATTTTCTCGGAACTTAAAACACATCATTCAAGACCTAATTCACTACATTATACAAATTTCGTGCAAATCGAAAGATATATAGGGACTTTAGTACGCCATTTACATTAAATCGGCCGAAAATTTATATGGGAGCTTTATCTAAATCTGGACCGATTTTCAGGAAACTTAACACACATCATTCTTGACATAATTCAGTAGGCTGTGCCAAATTTCCCGCAAATCGAAAGATATATATATAGAGACATTGGTAAACCATTAATCTCTAATCGGACGAAAATATATATATGGCAGCTAAATCTAAATCTGAACCGATTTTCATTAAACTTAACATATGTAATTCTTGACCTAATTTAGTACACTATACCAAATTGCATGTACATCGAAAGATATATAGGGACTTTGGTACACCATTTACATAAAATCGGACGAAAAAATATATGGGAGCTTTATCAATATCTGAACCGATTTTCACCAACTTAAGTCAATAGGGTTCGTCCTTGGGCCAATTAAGTAACTTGTGCCAAATTTCATCTAAATCGGGTCATAAATGCGACCTGTACTTTGTTTACAATTTAACATCTACAGACGGACGGACATTCATAAATTGGCTCAGAAAGTGGTTCTATGCAAATTCTAAAAAGGAACCATGTGTCTATCTCGTTTCCTTTTGCCTGTTACAAACATATGCACAGAGACATAATACCTTGTACCACAGTGTGGTGAAGGGTATTGTCCACCGTTTTCCATCCACCCTACTAAATTGTTAGGTTTTTTGTGATATTTATTTCATAAAATGGGATCTCTGACCCATAGTGCAACGTTCCTGTCAACTCTAAGCAATAGTTTTAACTTTTTCTGATTACGTTATACGGCACATAAGATACATGCGAATTTATTGTCGGTGTCGTCTCCGTATTCGGCATAAAAAGTGTTGCTAAAATTACTCCCCTCCCCAGCTCTGTTGCATACTACGATGGAGAGTATCAACATTTGTTTAAACATTGTTGCGAATATTCTGATGCCCAAATTAAGTTTTGCTAGAATTTCGTTGCTAATACTTACCAAAATTTATTGTCAACAACAATAAACAATATATAAATCACAAGAGAATGTTGTTTTTATTGTATTTTCAAATAATTTATTTAATGGTTTTGATGTTGTTGTTTCTGATTCTGTTTTTTCTCTTATTTCTCAATCGATAATGTTTATAACA